>NW_017805144.1:761157-763170 GCF_001891065.2 Hippocampus comes | reverse complement strand
GGTGCCTTGCTTCAGGGTACTTTGACAGTGAGGTTTGAAGCTGTGAATCAGATCGTCTTGTCTTGACAACCACCTGTTTCAATTTCACGTTTTATTCAGTCTTAAGTGGGATTTGAAATGTTTTCACCCACCAGTTCAAAGTCAGGTCACTACAGATTGAGCCACTGTTTCTCTTATCAATTCCGTTGCTGTGAAATGGCATTCAAAAGAGTCTGAGAGTCCCTTGTATTAATGAACGTCGCGCCCCCAATGATAACAGATTGGAACATAAAGAAATTATTAACCCTGTTAGAGATAGCATTGTTATGTAAGTTATTTTGCGTCGGTCTTGTGGCATTTTGTGTGATGAAAAGGTTTTGTACTTGTCTCAACTACAATCGGCTGTGTCAATAATTTACAATGTTGTTATTTTAGGACGCTTATTTGCTCAACTTAATTTTGCATTTTCCCCCTGCTGATTTCATTTGGGTGGCCCGGTGATCAACTGGTTAATGGAAAATGAATGGATGGATGGATGATTTCATTTGCCGTCAAAATATAATTTGTAGACATTGACTATGAATTGTGTTTTGGACCTGAAAATCTTGTGTAAAGAAAGAAAGAGATTGCACCAATTCATATAACTGCATTGGATTTTGTGTAAAACGGCCAAACTTTATTGTTTTGTGTGATCAGTTTACAGTCCATGTAAATAACGGTTCCAGACCTGGGGCCTCATGTAGAAAGGGCCAATCTCCACACTCATATTCAAATGCATCAAGAGTGAAATTACCATGGGAATCATACGGCGCTCCACAATATATCTTTGGCGGGTTTTTTTCTTGTTTTTACTGCTTAAAGAGCCGTTAGCGAGTCAAACAGATGATGCAGGGCAGTTGCAAGCTGTGAGTGGCTGGCAACCGGTTCAGAGTGTCCTCAGCCTCCTGGCCGAAGACAGCTGGGATAGGCTCCAGCCTCCCCTGAACCTTGTGAGGTTAAGGTGGATTGGAAAATGGATGGATGGATGTTCTTGACAGATGTGGTTTACTTGGGGATCAAAACCGCACTGCCACAATGTCTCCGGTTTGAAAATGCAGGGCACTGACCACTGGGTTCAAATTCTGGGCCGCTTTGACAGTTTTTCACAACTTGTCTTCGTTTCCCAGCATCTTCAGCTCACATGTTTTGTGAAGTTCCTCTTTTCTCATTGGTGACAAATTATTTGATCATGCACAGAACTGTTCGTAAAGCCTGCATTCATCAATCTGGTCTTGTGCGCGAGGATGTGCGTACGTTTACGCATGGCTCTGACTATGTATACACACAAAACCTTGTGGCAGAACAGCGAAACTACATATGTAGGTATGTGACAACTGACTCGTTTCCACCTTTGCCCCGTCAGGGCATTTTTGTGTGTTTACGTCGCACATGTCTGTTTTGCACTCCTCTCAGAAAAAAATTAAAATATGTTTGACGCATCTATTTTTATATTTGATGCACAGTGGAATCTCCTCTCTTGCCCCGTTTTCAATTTGATTATTTTCATGCAGTTTATTGCACGTACGGCAGGATAACTGGCATTAGATAGATGGGGTTGTCTGCTGGTCAGGCAGCATCTCGGCCCGGCACAGAAAGAGACTGCAGCGACTGATCAGGAGGGCCAGTTCTGTCCTGAGCTGCTCCCTGGACACTCTGGAAGAGGTGGGTAACAGGAGGATGCTCGCTAAGCTAAAAGCTATGATGGACAGTCCCTCCCACCACCTCCAGCCCGCCCTGACAGCACTGGGTAGCTCCTTCAGCCAGAAACTGTTACACCCGCGCTGCAAGAAGGAGAGATACCGCCACTCATTCCTACCGACTGCTGTCTGGGTACTGAATAAACATACGTGAAAACCTGGAACCATTGTAAATAGTACAGCCACCTTATGCTGTGTTTTCTATGCTATTGCTAATTTATTATATTTATTCTACAAATAATTGCTCATGCTATATTTTATATTGCACTTATATTGAACTGTGTACAGTTCTTTTCTG
>NW_017805144.1:730251-756181 GCF_001891065.2 Hippocampus comes | reverse complement strand
CCGATCGCACAAAGCGACACACTAACTTACAGCACTGTGGTTTAAAGGTCTGTTTTATTTACTTTTTTATTATCTGAAGCAAGTTCAGTACTTGTATTGTTCAGAAAAACGGTTCGTACTGTTTTTGATATGTCAACCTAAGCACTTTTTGTGGATCTGATGTTCTATTTTATTTTTATTTTGTAATCATTTGATTAAATTAAATGTCAAACATTTTTGCACATTTCATTGTTAATTTTGAAACTGGATTGAGCAGAATAAACCCAAATATCTGAAACTGAGTTAAATGGACAATTTATTTACTGTGCATGTGTGTGTGTGTGTGTTGTTGCTATGATTTTTCTTGTTCAAAGACTGAGAAATAGTCGGAATTGATTTATCTATGAATGACATTGATAACATTTGATACAAACACAACCTAACCTTATTCTAGCCATTGTAATGACCTTCTCAATTATTTTTTTTCTGTTAGGAATCAGGATTCAAGTGACATGGAATCCATCAGTCAAATCTGTGAGAATCAACTGTGTTGTGTCACTCAGCTTCATCCATCCAGAATTGGGAGGGAAAGTGGCGATGTACAAGTTGGCAAACCTGTGTTTGGCATTTTGCCTTGTTTTTGATTTGTTTATTCTCTTCACTTAGTCTACCAGTGCCCACTGGTAGACTAAGTAAATGAAAAACACCTTAAATTTCATCCAGCGGGAACTTCTCAAGCTAGAAAATAGTAGTTGGGCACCAAAAATCCAAACGTTTAAAAATCATCTTATTATGAAAATGGCAATCTCCAGTCAGCAGTACTCATCCCAGCCTTGTCGAAAGCAACACGTGTGTTGCTTAAAGATCTATTTGGATCGATGCTGTTCATTTTACAGAGGTAAGGCGACGTAAAAGTTGTTAGGCAGAGTTTCAGAGTCTGAGTGTGTAACAGTGTATTTTTCAATTTTATAAATTTTATTTATTGATTTTTTTAACTAAGCAGGCAAAGAAATGTGCAACATGTTGATGATAAAATGTTTATCTTCCAGAAACATCTGAGACTATATACATAACATGCCTTTTCGTACCAAAAATGTAGCAGCTCATTTAATGGCTCTATTCACTATTTTGAACCTCAGACCCCATTTCGTGTCGGAAAGAAATTTTATGTTTGGGAGGTGTTTCTGTGGTAGTGTAGCAGTCTAAGTGCATTCCCATCAATGCAAGCAGCTGGCTGGATCCCCATATAATTGGGATTTGCCTCATGGTTGTGGTTACATTAACTTGGCTTGAATTTGAACTAAATTGGGCAAGAATCTGAAAAGAAAACGAAATAATTACCAGATCAATTCATCTTGAATTTTTAGTTTAATAAAGGTTGAGGGTGAGAGGCATGGCCGGACGTGCCATCAGGTCCTAATAACTTTAATCCAGTGCGTGTGGCATATTTTCTGTTTAAATCATAGTTCAATGGCTATGTTCAACATTTTCAAGTTCAATGATAAACATTTTCCTTGGCTGACTTCAATGTTCACTTTCAAGGAGGAAAAAAAAAGCAGAGCAGCAATAATCTAATCCTTTTTTTTCAGTCGTTACATACAGGGGAAAAAAAAACAATATTAAAATGAACAAATATTCCTTTTGGAGTTTTCATCTCAACATGGCAGCAACTTGAAAACCCCAAAATTAATGCATTTAAAGATGGTTTACTACTCAATTCTTGAGTCGACAAAATGCGAAATTGATGAAATGTGAAAGTCATATGAAATGATACATTAACAAATGTTTAATGAGTCAATTACAGATTTAGCTACTGTTTTGTTCTAGATGTTTACTTAACATTGCAAACTTTCTCCCAAATACTTTTATTTCAGCCATGCTGCATCAAGGCCAATTGCAGCACTTGCAGGAGTCCCAGTAAATGAGACCAGGCTGGCAGCGGTGCAGGTAGGTGTTTCCTCTGAAGCACTGGAAGTAGGTGTTGCTGTCAAATGGGTTAGGGTACAGGCCGTCAGGGCGGCCATGACAGAAACTGGCAGTGGGGTCCCTGGTGGTGGTCGGAGCTGGAGTGGTGGTAGGCTTAGGGGGGAAGCCTGCAGAGTCAGACGTATAAATTGCTTTGTAAATAACTCAATTTTACTAAAAGAGTCCTTGTGAGTTGACAACTTGACTGCTGTCAGATGCCCTGAAACATTGATATGGAAACAATATTCACCCATTGACATCCTGAGGTGGTTGATGAGTGGATATGAGCCAGCTGAACAGAAGGATCCACCAAAGTCATCCATGTCAAGAGTCCACACATGAGCACCTCCCAGATTCCTGCCTGTCATCCACTCAACCTAAAATAGGATTAATATCAAAATTACTGTTTGAGAGCTAAAAGCAATGTCTCTGCACAAAGGAATTAAATATTAGATCACTGGACATGCCTCTGGCCCACTGATTGGCAGGACTGTAATTAAAAACTGATATGATTGACACACAAATAGCTTGTATTTTCACACATAGCGAGAGGTGTGCGCAGCTCCAATAATGACAGCTTCTCTTATTATGTACAACAATGAATACGAACAAGTAGGGCTGGAAGATTAATCAAAATTTAAATCATGATTTTGACTTTCGATCTCTAAAACGTTATAATCGAAGGAAAACGATTAACGTATTGAATGGAGCGATGCGCTTACAAGTTTCCGACGTTAGGAAAGTACCCTGAATGCATCATATTGCTTGCATAGGAAAGGGTATAGTGTATGTGAGTCTCCCGTCCCTGAGCGTGCTTTTAGCTGTTTAATGACACCCGAGTTGGGGTTTACTGTAAAACTAAACACACGAGAAAAAGCATTACACACAATCTAAATTTAAATAAAAAACATGCTTCGTTTTTAAAAGCTTGCTTGCGCAAATGCTGAAGTCAATGGAGGATCCGATTCATGCTCACGGGAAATTAGCATCGAATACATGAGCGATATATCTTCAAATAACCAATAGTCACACACAAATCCTGTGGAAACGCAAGCACACAGGTAAGATAGCACTACTCAAAGGCACAATCCCAATTCCCAAATCGGTGGAAAATTAGTTAGATGAATACAGTTCAATTAAATTACAACTTCTTCTGTTCTCATTCTAAGTGTGTCCTTAATCCATCCACGTCTGGCACTACACTGCCCCTATGAGGCCAAAACACGCATGAACAGCCGGTATTTGTTTTTGTTTTTTCAAATTGCTGTTATTGTGCTATACTGTACTCTAATTTACTTTCTTAATCCCGTAATTTACTTTTTGTTGTCCTTTAAAATGTATTTATTTTCAATTAAAATGACATTTTCAATCATTCAAGGAATTTTCCTCTGGGCAAAATTCAAGGATACAAAGATCTAATGACTTTTTTTTGTCATGCCAACACACATTTGCACATGACAAGGCAAGAGATACTATCGCCAAAATTCCATTTTAACCCCATAAGTCCCAAGACTTGTGAAAATAAATATGATAAGGCCAAACAAAAAAGATAGTGTTTCCGGTAACATGAAATTTCAGCATAGGGTCGGTAGGTCGGACAAAGTTTTTTTTTTTTTTTTTAATCTTTTTTTTTCCCATCAAAAATTTAAACAAAATAACCATAAAATATCGGATGCTATTTTCTTAACATTACGGTGCGAGCACGCGACTGTAACACAGAAAATGCGTTTTAAACTGTCATCGGAGATCGCGGCCGCCGCCATGTTTCAATGTTGTTGACAGACGACAGAGTAAACTACACACGCACTCAACGTGAATATCGCGAGAGTTTGCACCGATGTAAAACCTCTACACAAAAATGTAGAGGGTTGTTTGAAAAAAAATGCCGACCGTAAAGTTTTTTTTCGACGTAGAAATTCTCGGTCGGTAGGGTTACCGGAAACCATATTTTTTTTTCTACGCCTAAATAGATCAGAGTAATGTTTATTCCAGACCTCAATGTGTATAAAAAGACAGCAAGGGTGTGGATGTGGCAGAAAGAATATGCAAAAGGCTTGAATTTTACATTGTATTTACAAGCCCATTTTGTTCTTGACAAATTGAATCGTCTTCAAGAATAAAGTGTTCAAAATGCAGGGATAAATGGGCATAAGGCGATGATGATAGTTTAAATAGTTGAGTTTTAGTAGTTGAATAAACGCTAAAATTTGAAATAATCGAATAACCGTTTATATAATCATGATTTCAATCACAATGAAAATAATCGCGATCATTATTATTTTCCATCATCATCCAGCCCTACGAAGGGCGCCACTTGCATGATGTGATGTCTCCATAGCCGATTACCAATCGCCCTGCCATTAGTCCATTTGCCCATGACCCTCATCGTGAAAGGCTTTCCAGAAAATGGCGCTTTGTTACCTTGGATGAAAAGCTGCGCTGGTCATCATAGCCAACCCAAGCACTGCCAAAGGTGGCATATGGAACGCTCTGTTCAGCAATCCATTCAGGCGAAGCGCTGGAGATGAAGTCGCAGACCTGAGACAAAAGAAAAGTGAAATCCCAAATCAGCTCCTTGTTCAATTGGCCTCCATCCACACCTTCACTTTTTTTTTTCATTTTGGACTGCACATCTTACAAGTTCAAGTTTAATTACTAACAAAACTAAATGACAGACGATCAAACCAACATTGAGCTTTATGACAAAGTTCATATTTTGGGGTCTAAAATATCTGACCTCATAGTAAGCCCAGAAACCAGCCGTGCGAGTGTATGGCCCGGCGTCAGCTGGTCCGTTTGATGGTGCTCCCAGGCCATTAGCACCAGTCTGAAGGCGGTAGGTTCTCCCATATGAAGGGAAACCCAGGAGTAGCTTCTCTGCTGGTGCTCCCATATCCAGCCAATGGAACACAGAGGAGTTCTACAATTTTGAAATCGACATGCATTTTGAGCCAGTGTTTTCAAAAACACTTCAATATTTTTCACTGTTTTGATTGTGACAGAGTTGCAGCTTTGAATCAATAGCCCACAAAGGAGAATTATTCTCGAAATTCTGAAAATAAAGCTGCACTACTGCAAAAAAGAAGTAAAATGCCATGAAATTCTTGACAGGTTACACAACCATGTTCCACATCAGCAATGAAATCAGTACATGGAAAGTCTTTTGCTGCTGTTCTTCTGCTGATGTATATGCTTGTGAGAATTCGATCATAAACATATTCATTTGTTCTCTTAAGAAAACTTTATTCCCATCATACTCTCGGGTTTGTTTCTTGTCAAAATTAGATGATATCCTTCGATTGTGACTTTATTTGCTTGACACTTTGCAATGGTTCTCGTAATTTCATTTTTTTTTTCTCATAGTCCTTCTAAGCCCCCTAGAATACCGTAATTTATATTGTTCATATTGTTGATGGATTGGCAATTTGTTGTCCAAAGTTATAATTATACACTACTCAGTGAAATAAAAAGAATACAAGGCAAGAGAAACATCTCCACCATTACTTCTACTCAGCATGTACATGTTCTGTATAAACAGAACACTGACTCATTAATTACAGTTTTTGTTGTGAAAGGAAACTTTGAAAATTTAAAAGTTACACCGATTAAACTGAGTTAAGTCTCCATTTTCACTTCTCGCCCCAGCAATTGAAGAAATTCGTTAAGAATCTAACCATAGACTCACCCTTTCACATTGTGCCACAATCAAAGCATATTCCTTTTGTTATTTATTGACGATATTCATGAAAGCCCCTCTAGGGGGAAATTCAACTCGTCACTCCGGTGTACACTTGAGGGTTGTGCACCACACACAGAAATGCATCACACACATGCGGCGAAGACAGAATGAGAGTGAAAGAGGCGCACAAGAGTGCCGTGTGTTTCTTACGATATTATGATGAATGTGTGATCCTGAGTCCACAGAACTTGGGTACAGAGGACTGTTGTGTCCAGTTGCTGCCTCCCAGTGTCCATGGAAGTCATAGGTCATGAGGTTGAGGAAGTCAAAATGTCTGTGGGTGTCACAAACATTTTTTTTCTTCTTTCAATGCACACCAGAAGATTTCCCCTTCATATTAACCCTTTCAGAGACAGCAGTTACTGCAGTGGACACAGCTTATCATGTTATCAGGTTGCAATGTGCATGAAAGGGTTAAAATACATGTCTCAGTTTGTGTGCCTTCCTTATTCCTATTAATGCGTTTCATGAATTCATTTCATGATCATGTATCCTTTGAAAAGGACGCCTGTGGTGAACAGCGTGATCCAGTCGAGTGAGGCAAATGCCTTCCAACTTACGGCGCAATCAGGTTGACCTCGTAAGATCTTTCGATAGTGGCGCGGATTGAAGCAACATTGGCTGACAGCAGGAGCTGAGTCTTTCTGGAGTTTCTGGCATCCTCCTCAAAAGCCGCAACCAACTCCTAGCGATGAAACCCGCAGAACAAATCAAATCACCCGCATCACTTGTAGGTCCCTATTTATTTATGTTTTACTACCAGTACTACTACTGGCGTACCAAACATTGGACTGTGGAATATTTTAACATTTAGTTAAAAAAAGAAGACAAGTGCTTCACCATCATAATTATTCATTAGTGAAAAATAACAGCATAAATTAACTACAAACAAGAGTGCATGTTTAATACTTGATTGCACCATAACATGATCGTTTTGGTTCAGGTTTTATGGGATTTTTTGCAAAAGATTCGAAAATGGGTTTGCGTTCACTTTGCATTTGGCAGCCAACAATGTTCATTTCACAAGGACATAGTACTGCAGTGAAGTGCTATTATACATTTCTTTATCCTTCCGAAATGTACTTGTTGAAAGTAAACAGCTACGGATGCTAACCTTGGCCAGCAAAGTGAATCTCTGCTTGTCCTGCAGTGGGCTGCCGTTGTGTGCCGGATATTCCCAAGCCAAGTTCAGCCCATCAAAGTTGTGAGTTCGCAGGAAGCTGATGGCCGACTTTATGAAGGCAGCACGAGTCTCTGGCTTGGCAACCATGGCAATGAATCTGGTGGCGCACCAAGAGAAAACGATGACAGTGGGCAAGGAATATTGGTTGTGTTTTAAAGGATATCGTGGATTTTGTCAAACAGTACTTACGGGCTCATTCCATTGACTGTGCCTCCAACTGACAGCAGAGTCTTCAGTGCCGGATTACTAAGAGATGATAATTTATATAATATTAACACAGAATTTTCAGGAATTAAAACAAGTGGCCTACTCAGAGTTTCAAGCACATGCTACAATTGTAAAAATAAACATCATACTGCACAGATAATAAGTATGATTTATAATCTCTTGTAACAATTCTAATTGTTGTTATAGATGTATATGTAAATGTATAGAGATTTAGATGAAAGCCGTGGGAAGCCCACAATGCGGTAGCTCACATGTCCTTGAGGCCGTTGAGTCTGGCGTACTGCTGCTCATCATTCCACTCAATGGTGGTGATTTGGTTGAAGCTGTTGATGGTGGCAAGCGTGTAGATGACGTGTGTGCACAGGAAAGGGTCAATGTTGTCTGGGGTGAACTTGGCACTGCCAGGCCTATACTGGGCCCAGTTGGTCATGTGACAGACCAACTTATTGGAAGAAGCTGAGGGAAGACAGGAGAGAGAACAGAGAGGTTATCTTTTCCCTGAAAAGCGGTTTCATCAATTGGTCTTTAGAGGTTTTCCTCTTGCAAAAATAAAAACACTTTATAGTGTAAAAATAAACAGGTGAAATGCAATGAGTAGTTGAGACAGACATGCAGGTGTCATCATACATTCATCCATCCACCCATCCATTTTCTGATCTGATTATCCTCACAAGGGTCGCGGGGCATGCTTGGTGTTTAAAAATTTGAATGGGAAATTTGTGACCCCCTGGAGAGGCACCCATGATCTGTACTGTTGAAGTATTAGCAGAGATGCGTGGTGATGTATTGAAGCAGTAAGTGCACATGTTTCGAATGAATGTGAATAGTAGGGTTTTTGATGAGCCATAGTGAAAGTACACTATTTTAGATTGTATTTTTCAGTCTATTACTTAAAATGCAACTTCCCATGGTAGTAAAAAATAAAAATAAAGAAATAAATAAAAAATAAGTAGTAATGCATCCAGGAAAGGAAAATTGACACATTATGAGTATGGCTGGGTTTTATTTCTTCATGATAGCCAAACACACACTCATTGTACACCTGTAGGTTAAATATCTGGGGGAAATTGTTCCCCGCTTGAAATCAGAAAGTGAAATGTGGCCTGCGCTTACAGTACGTAAAAATAACTAAGTGTAGATTCATTTGACATATTATATACACACTACATATAATCTAAATTATAAGTACAGTAAAATACTGTAGAAACAGTATTTTTTTTAATTACTGTATTTTACTGTCAGAAGTGATCCAGTAAAATTTCTTTTACAATACAATATACATCTGAAAAATCACTTAGTTTGGCCTATTCTCTGTGAATCCTGGTACTCACAATGCATTATTAGAGATATTATACCCATCCGTGTCATGTGTTGAGAACAAACAAGGCAGTCACTAAACAGATTACCGGTACTAACCTTACTCAAGGTGCAAACAAAATGACAGTAAGTATGTAAAATACATTCGCTGTTACTACTACGGAGGAGGACCAGCAAGGCGCAAGGCTCCATTCAAGCTAGAACTTCCACGTAAATGAGTATAAAAGTGTGGCAAGTGAACCATACAGGATACCCATTTTATGCAAAATATGTAGTAATTGTACCTCAACACAGCACTAAAGTGAAACGATAAGAGAATTTTATTTTAAGAAAAATAAAAAAAACAAATACAGCTTTCATTTTTGTTCTGAATATGTACTGTATCTAAGTGTACGGTGAGCATAGACTCATTATCGACTGACGAGTTAAAACATTTCGCCATGCAAACTGCTTGCTTACCTATGTGCAGAGTTAGGAGAACACTCAGAGCTGCCAAAACAAAAGGAAACAGGACGGATTAATATGTGAAAAGTATAATTTGGCTGATGGGAGCAGAGCACATTTTCATTTTACAGTACAGTGGTACCTCTACTTACAAAATGAATTGGTTCTAGAAGAAATTTCTTAACTAGAAAATTTTGTAAGTAGTGATGTGTTTTACATGTAAATGTCCTAATCCGTTTCACTGTTTCTGGGTGATTCACATTTACAAAGAGCAATCGGAACATTTGCTGGGGCCGATGGGCGAAAGAAAAGGACGCAGCATAGACACAAATCTCTCTACAGTATCTACACACGTCGACAAATTCGGTAGAGTCCCTCTTAGCCAATGGGATGCCAGGATGGTGATCTGTAATAGCCAATGGCAGAACAGCTATAAGTATGTTGCGTTCAGGAAACTTGAAGTTGCGATGAGCAGCCCATACTGTATTTTTACCTTTTGTATCTTTAAATTTCTTTCGTAACAAGAGGCAATATTTTCCTGTTGAGGCGTTTCATAACTTGGAAATCTCGTATGAGGAGACGTTCGTAAGTAGAGGTACCACTGTACGTGACAAAAAGATGCTCCCCAACACAGAGGAGAAAAAAAGTGCATTTCATTTGAAAGCACAAAAAAAAGGACGAGAGTAATGTTTCATAATGTAAAAATAACGGAATTTCGACTGCACATTTGAATAAGTTATGTATAATAATAAAGTACAGTCATTGTAATTTGTTTTTGACCTGATCCTTTCAGTTGTTATTTGAACCTGCAATTTTACCAAATATGGATATTTACCTATGAGGAGTTTCGCCATCATGTTGTTAACCCAATCTGGTAAACCTATGAAACTAATTGAGAGAAAGAATTGTTAATGACACACACACACACACACACACACACACACACACATACACAAATCACAAGAAAAACAAGAACTTTCTAAAAAACAAGCCGCCACAAACATTTGTGTTCATTTTGCGGGTTAACATTTAAACTGGAGAATATCCAGAACATGACTTTTCATTGATGTCGTTTAATTGAGTTATCATCTTCAGATTTACAAATTCAATTTGACATCCTCAAGATATAATGAGCTTCTTACCTTCCTGAGAGGATCCGAAGAACCAGTGCCGAGTTTGTCCAATTGGGTCATATTTATATTTGCTACTTAATGACTAATAGACGGTGACAAAGTGCAAATGATAAAGGCAAGTGGGCGTATTTTTTGAATGCATGTGACCCAACAGTGAGTTAAGGTCAGACAAAGCAAGAAACCTTCATCATAATTGTTCGGAGGAAATGCATAAAGCACTATCACTATGTCATTATCATGAAATGACCGTTCATAGCTGCGAATAGCTGACAACATACTCTTTCGCTATGTATACACATTTGCTCAATTGTGACCATTGTATTTTACTACAAGGTGTTGATTTTTGATCACTTCTACTAAATAGCTACATAAAAGTTCGACACCACTGAAAACTAGGATGAATTGTTCATTAAGACGAGCATTGTCATAAAAATATGTAGCAAACATGAAGCACAGGCGGGCACTGCGCTCGTCGTATGCTGATCACGCACTGCGCGGAGGGCAACGACAGCCCTGGGGAGGCAAAGTAAAGTTAATAAACATATGTAATAAAAAAATAACGTCGTCTTATTTACGCGAAAACAGGTTAATCTCCTGTGCGTACCTCTCATCGGTCTAGCTTTGGTGTCCCTCCACGGCTACCAAAAACCTGCTGTACCTCAAGAAATGCAAGTGGCGATTGCGTTATACAAGCTCGCCAAAAACAACCCAAAACGCTGTTGTGGAAAAGTTGTGACCTGCTCATTGATTTCGCTATTAAAATTAAATGGAATGTTACGAGACAAATGTGGTTTTATATGCAACCACCACATTTTCGAGAGGGTCAGTGGGCAAGATGGACATCTATTGGTGAAACTGTAATTTGGAAACAACCAAAAAAAAATATTCAAGCTATGTAGATTTCTCCCTTTCATATTCACTGTTTTCACGTTATGTCCAGAATGTGTATATAGCGCCATATCAATCCTTGTCTATTAAGGTAGAATACTGAAACTTTCATGAACCTGGGTTTTAAATATAGGCCTATTAATAACATAATTTAGAACATTTTCAATAATTCATTTTTATTTATTTGAGTACTTGGTGCGATTCTGAGTGTTTTATAAAGGCTTAATTATTATTACCGGTATTTGTCTCTTATTTTTGTGAATGTTTTTGAAACATTCATATTGACAAGTTATTTTGTAAAATAAAGCAAAACTGACAAATACTCAGAGGGGTGTCAGGGGTGGTATGCGGGGGGGCACCACAAAGCATTTATGCTTAGGGCACCAAACTGATGAAGCATAACATTAAAAAATGAGAACTATGGGCTTTGTATTCCTTAACTCATCAGGCCTTAGACTAATGACTAATGATCATTCTATTTATTGCCTAAGGCTTGAGATGACCTCTCAGGCACTGTTGAAAGGAGGTTGGCTGGATTTCGGAGCATTCAAGTCAAAGTACTGGATGCCCCATTGCATAAGACTGAGAATCAGACAGGCATCCAGTACTCTGAACAGGAGTGGTACAAAAAAGAAAGTCACTTCGGCAGCTCCTGTTTTAAATGAGATCATTGAAGCAGTTGTTATATACGCCCTCTCAATTGCTGCTCCGGCAAAATAAATGACAGTTTTTGAAGTCATGGATGACAAAAGAAATAAAATGCCCACACATGAAATACAACCACAGGGTGTTTATTGAATACATATTGAACAACTTTAAACCCCCCTCAAATGTTTGTTCATCTATTCCCAAGAAACTGAAAGGCAACGTGATAATTGCACATGACTAATTTGATGTTTTTCTATGGGTTGGTTTTCAAACCAATCTACGAATAAAGCTCAAGACTATAAATACTAAAGGCATTCTGAAATTCTGTCTTAAAACACACACACGTATGCATACACAATTAGGTTCTTGGTTGGAGTTGGATTTGCACATTCCCCCGGTGTTTGTTCACGTTGGGGTAGCTGAAGATGCAAACATGTACAAGGTGAATGAAGGTGTGAATAATTGTTCGACCCTGTCTTGACTCGGGAATACCAAGGTGAATGGGAAAAGTGGTTGAAAATGGATGGACGGATGACAAAATGAGTATAATTCCAATAACCATGGAACACATTTTGAAACGACATGTTGGTCAACTTTACCAACACATTATTTGTATCACACCATATTTTTTTATTGTTTGGATGCAGAGTATGACAATGTGCTTGTGATTTCCCCTTTGTCATGCTTCATCCTGGCCACAACCTTATGTGAAGAGCAGGACAGAGGCAAGCAAGCAAGAAAGAAAGAGAGAAAAAAAGAAATAAAGAAATAGTTTATAGATTTTAAAATGCCATATAATTGTAAAAGTATTTTAGGATGAACTCCTTGTTATTTGTGCACTATAAAAAAATAAATAAAACAAACAAGGAATAAATTACAGCAAACTCGCGGCTTTTTTTTGTGTGTATTTTTATGGTAATCCAAGCAATTTGTTGCTGTTTTCTCTAGTGCAATTCTGAACTTAGTAAAATGAGTGACTATCAATAAAATTAAGGCAACGCCATTAAGAAAAATAAGTACAGCAGACCGTCGCTATTCAGTGTATAGGAAACAGCCAGCCCGTGAATCGTGAAAATGTGCATACAGTATAATTGATGGCATTTATGAATGCATTGAGAAAAAAAAGATCTTTTAACACCACCCAAAAAAAAAAACCTCCAACAAAAAACTTTTCATAAAATGCGAAAAACAAATTCAAGATAAAAATCTGCGAGTAGGTGGATCCACAGGTGCCACACCGTGAGGATACTGGGGTCCACTATACCGGTTGTATAATCAATCAATGCTAGACCTTTGTTTTTAATGATTAGAGAAAGGTTTTAAATCATTCTGCTTAAGTTCAACCTCTTCCTGTATAGTGTAATAAATGTGACAATGTGTAAAACATTGTCAGCTCTTATGTAAAAGGATTACAGTCAGGGGGATATATGACATTGTTAACTGCGAGTTTAGGTGGCCAACCCTTTCATCGCTGTCGGGAACTTTATATCAACCTATCAGCATTAAAATACTTGCAATAAAATAAAACACATTACACCAGCACTTTTAAATTGTTCATAATTATTATCAAAAAACAAGGGACAATTAAAGGAAACATTTTGTACAACTCCCCTGACAATAGATACACAGTAAATTAAAAAATAAATCAATAAATAACAGAAAAGTTTTCAACTGACTGTTGACAAAATTACATCTCAGATAGTGTCGATAGTTACAAGTCACGGATGGTGTAGTGCCTCCAACTCAAGGCCCGGGTGGGCAGATCTGGTCCGCCACATCATGTTATGTGGCCCGCGAAAACAAATCAAACATATTAACTTCCATGATGCACTTGAAGGTAACAAAGATAAATATTGTAAGCATTTTCTTGTTACCAAAACCCTCATGACAGTAACTTAAACAATAGTTGAATAAATCGCTATTCTTGACTTCTTTATATGGTTTCAAAGTCTTAACGGGAAACGCTAACTAAAATGTGGCAGGCGACAAAAATGAGTTTGACAACCCTGGTGCAGCGGGACATTTTCCATCAGTGACAGAGTGAATGTGAGTGAAAATGGCTGTCTGTCTCTATCTGTGCCCTTAAGAGCCTGGCCACCAGTCAAGAATGTCAGCTGGTATTGGCTCCAGCTCCCTGCAGCCGTGAGCAGGATATGTGTTAAGATGGAAATGGATAGATGTAAGGATGGTGTATCAGTACAGCCAAGTCAAAGGCAATGGCATTCGTTAGCAGGAGCTAGAATTTGGCCATTATAATGGTTGTGTTTTACAATAATTTTCCAACAGCTCATTCAAGAAGAGCAACAATGAATACAGTATAGCCAAAAATCATTTTGTCATACAGTAAGCAACTACAACCTCATCTGTCATTTGCCTTGGCTACACTCAAGACAGCTGGAAACAGCGAATATTTGGTCAATTTGTGTCTCTCACACATTCACAACTAACAGAATGACACATTTAAAATAGTCTCTATTGCAGCCTCAGACAGAAAGAAACAATTTCAGATCAGAATTAAGAAAAAACAAATTTTGAACACGCAAAGGCCAAACAGGAAATATATACAGTTACAAGTGTTTGAATATTCAGAGTGTTTGTGATTTTACCTTTAGACACCACCAAACTTGGTTTGAAATAGCAAGATGTGATTGAGCTTCACAAAATCATTTCATTAGGGATTATTGTCTTTTTTTTAGGGGCTTGAAAGAAATTGTCCAATTGACGGGAGGTATTGACAAGGTGACGCCCCTTCCTCTGTTACCTTGACACAAATGAATCACATTTAGTAAAAGTGTATGGGCCTGTCTTCATCAAGAATTGTAATACAAAAAGTAAGTACATTACTTGTGTGATGAAATGTGAAAAAGCCACATCTTTCCAGCAGCAACTGTGCTAGGATTTTTGACCTTATGATAAATTACCCGAGGAAAAATCTGATTTTCATGACTTCACTTACTCGAGTCGTGGTGCATGGCAAAGACGTGTATTGAATATAATATATGAATTTGCCCAGAGATTTAGACCCTGCGTCCTATCGCGGTAACTGATTACGTCTTTATAACTGCTCATTTAGACAGAAATGCCCAAATCGTACGACCACAGGTTTCCCCTGTTCTTATTGGGGAATGCTTGTTGCACACAATTTTGAAGCCTGCACACTGACGAGCTGCGGCTGGTGCTCCTTCAGGAGTTGGACAAGTCTAATGTTTCCAATTACCCTCTTCTCCTTTACCCCCCTGAGGAATTAGGAGATTTGGGGGTCCTGGGGTTTTTTTTTTTTTTTTTTTTACATTGCTGAGATGGTTTGCAAGCGAACTAACTCTAACCTAAGACGCATTCGGAAATTCCCTCTGACGCCCATGCACTACTCTGTGAGTGAGTGTGTTCCGGTGAGGTAGCGTGCACTTTGCTCCCATTAGTTTCCGAACACAGCCAACACACGCACATCCTGAGTCGGAGCACCTAGTGCCTCGCACCATTTTAGTGCACTCTGAATAGCCAAAAGACAAATTTAAGCAAAGCTCCAAGTTCCCGAAGGTCGCAATGAACCAGTGCGCGCTCTGAGGTTTTTTACGAACGTGACTCTAATGTGCAAGCAAACAAACAGACGCAGGGTACAGCTGCAGCGCACACACACGGAAACCGGAATTGTTAATGAATAGATACATTTTTGGGGGTGTTGAATGGGAGGGGGCTTGACAGATTTCTGATGGATCTTGCCCCCCCTAACTCTGGTGTAGTGCATATACTATGGGCTAAAATATGTGCCACCAGAAAATGAAGTTCGCTAGACTTGAATAAGTGCATTGAACAACTGAATTTGAATTACAAGAGTTGAATTTGCATCGTTTGGTTTGAATCTTTACTTTGAAAAGCTGAACCCGAATCACACAATTTGAATTTGTGTTCCTCACTGAAAATTTCAATTTCTGTATATTTTTACATGTTAAGTTTTACAAATACAAATCTCTTCCTCACAAATTCAGTTCACATGGTTTTTCACATTGAGTTTTACACGTGAAACTTCACATCTTCTCCATAAAAATTCAGTTTATGTGACAAAAATGTGAGCATTTAAGGAAGACCAATTGATTGGACAACACAGATCTCCTCTTTGTCCAATCCACACCTTCGTTTTGATCATGTGACAAATGCTCTCAGGGAAAAAATGTTATCTGCAACAAGGGGCTCTTAATCTTTATGGTACCTTAATTTCACCTTTGTGGTATAAGTAATTTCGCTTTTCCTCTTTTGCCATACCATCTCATATTTAATGTTCTTAAATTCTTGTGTGGGTGAATCATGATTCACCTCACAAATCAAGCACTGAAATTATTTTAAAAATCTGGTTGATCAGGCATAAGGCAGCGTAATCTAGTCATTCTAGTTCCAAAAAAACTGTCCTACATAGAACGGACAATCGGCTCAATATGTAACAAATCATGAAACAGGATTAGCTAATTTTGAAATCCTGTGCCGAATTAAGAGATGAGCTCCCAGTGTCTATTGATACGTGCTGTGTGATGGTTCTACCGCTAGGTGTCAGTAATGCCTAAAGCATGGAATTCAATGTGGCCATGATGTTTTTGTTTGGGGGAAAAAAAAATAAAGAAACAAACAAAAAAAAAAAAACAACAACTGAAAACGAGACATACTGACTACGGGGCTTCATTTTGTTAAACATGCACATACCCCTTGTTATCCCTCCCTGAAGGTTACACAAAGTTGTTATCACGCCACTTTGGAAATTATAATCGCCCCCCCCCCCCCAACCCCCCTACGCAGATCTTGTGTCACATCCTCAAGACGAAGATGCTGATTGGACATAGAGGAGATCTGTGTTCTTCCTGAAGTACTCGGATGTTTGTCACACAAACTGAATTTTTATTGAGAAGACTTGAATTCTTACTTGTAAAACTGACTGTGAAAAGCCAGGAGAGCTGAATCTGTGTGGAAAAAGATTTCAATTTGTGTTTTTAAAACGGAATGTGAAAAAATGTTCCGAATTACATTTCCGGCAAGGAACACAAATTCAAATTGCGCAATTTAGATTCCGTTTTTCAAAGTTAAGATTCACCAAAATAAAAAATAAAAAAGACATATTTTTGTAATTCAGATTCAGTTTTTCAATGCACTTATTTTTAAGTTCAGTGATTCACACTGAAATGTGAATCATTCAGATTCAGTTTCTGGTGACACGTTTCAAGCCCATCGTTATAATGTCGTCCCTAAATGGAATGATTGCATGTTCGTGCAACCTGCTGAACCTCTTCAACCACTTGCTCACCTCCATTGTGGTTTGTGTATATATGCATGCATGTTTATGAAGGCAAAAGTGAAAGCTCTTATCATGATCCGACCGTTGGTTTGACACATAACACGTGACATTTTCCCCTTAAAATGTTTACTCGAGTGCTTGACTACACAATCATCTTTCTAAAAAAACACATTGATGTTTCAAACCAAAGTTTTTTTTTTTTTTTTTTTTTTTTTTTTTTTTTTTTAAATACCGGTACCAGATGCTTTCAATTTAAGTCAGTAGACTAAAAAGCTGAGTGAAATCATCGGGCTGACACAATTGTGAAAAGAAACATGCAAATGACTAGGTGGAGCGAATGACTGGAGACAATTGCCTTGTTCTGCACCATCATGCCGGTTCCTGAGAAAGACAAAGCATATCACACATTTAGCTCACTTTTGATACTGTGTATTTGATCCAAATGTAAAAACGCAAATATTTTCAGTCACAAGCAATATTGTCAAGTACTTTTCCAATCACAGTATTTTTTTTCTGTAATGATAAAGCTGTTAAATTGTAGTTCTTCACCTGAGTCCCGGGAGACAATAATCTCGTGCGCAGGTCCGTCCCCACCTTCAGCCCAGGATCGCACTTCCAATACAACATATCCATTGTCTTTGGGCAGGGGCAAGTTCACGGATGTCTTCTCTCTGTCCAGGACTTTCAAGACTGTTTGACCCTCATGCTTGTACAGAACCTGTCATCATGGAAGTAACAGTTTTGGTTACCGTAATGCCATGCTGCACGTGATCTAGTAAAAGACTGGGGCACAATTTGTGACGGCTGTAAAGGTTTTCACCAGATAAAACTTGGGAGAGCACCTCAAGTGCAAAATGTTTGAAGTCAAGGGTAGTTCTTTGAAGGATTGGAGGAGAGCACTAAGTCAGGGTATTGTGGCCAAGTGGATGAGATTGTCACCTGCCACCATGGGGACCCTGGTTCAAGACCATCCCCCCCAGACACACGGCCGTGGTGTTCTTGCGCAAGACACTGATACCCCAAAACTGCATGGGCACTTGGGCAGCCCGCTGCTCCAGGTATGTGCCACCAAAAGTGTGTGTTTACTGTGATGGGTCAAATGTAGAGATCAGATTTCGTGGACCGTGTTTTCCGCACTATAAGGTGCTTTGGAGTATAAGGTGCACCTTCAATGAATCCTCTATTTTAAAGCTGTTTTCATACTGTATATGTAGGGCGCACCACATCATAAGGCACATAGAATAGAAGCTACATTAGTGGCTGCGGTTGTGTTATGCATCCACTAGATGGAGCTAAGCTGAAGGGAATACAATGCGATTCGATACAGCTTTATTTATATAGAGCTTATAGAGGCAAACAGGCACGGTAGTGGTAATCCTGGTCATCCGCGACGTAAAGATTTTTGTGCGTAGTGCAGTTTCACGACTTGGCCCGTGTTAGCAACAGGCTCTGAAAGTTCGCCATTATTTCACTGAAAATACTTTATACGATACAAACCTCTCTTCCATGGCATCACGGCGGTGATAAATGATTTTCTAAAAGGGAAGCACGCTGTGGCTGATGCCTGATTTCATTTCTGACATTGGGATAGTCATGTCTGGAATATAGCATTAGCACGCAAAGGGTGCATTTTGTAACATGAAGACATTAGTCAAAATTATTGACTTTAATTTAGGTCTTCTGCACACATAACCTTGTGCGTCAAAATAACAAAAAAACTGATATTTCCCTCGCTCCGTGTAGAAAAAAAGTATTCAATTCACGCTGCCTCGTTTATCACCCCCCGCCCCCCAAAAAAATGCTTCAACACCAAATCGCATAAGTTCGTTTTCCAGCACATTCATTACCACATCAATCCAAATTGAGCATGAAGAGCTGCAGTGTGAACCTAGCCATTGAAGAACATTCTGAAGGATTTTAGTCATGTAAACTTTCTCCAAAATGTAAAAAAACAAAAAAACTAAGAAATTGGTTTTTCTACATGTCCTACAGTCTTGGCCACTTTTGGTGTCATTTCCAGGTAGAGATGACCATTCCCCAAATAAAAAATCACATATGCTCCAAATGTGGCCGAGGTGTACAAAGTAATACTTTTATCATATTAATATGAACTTTGATTTAATTTTACATGCTATTTTATTACGCATTACAACAAACCATCAATCTAAATGAGGGTTCACAATAAATATTAATTAATAATTAGCTGTGGGTTTTTTTTCCCTCACCGACAGATTTATTGTTATGATCCAACATGAGTGTATGAATGAAGGACATTGTGCGTAGGCGCTCCAAAGCTCAAAGGTAGAAAAGCGACATATCTGGTGTCACGTTTTTGCTGCTATAAATTGCGAATTTCTCCATTGTGAGGCAAATAAAGATTTTTCTTCTTCTTTCTTCTTCTTCTTTTTCCATTCGATCATTTGGAGGTTTGAGTGGATTTGAGCAGCTTTGAAGTTTCAGTATTTTTTATGTATTTATTTTAATGAACTATAACAGAGCCAATCTGTGACATTGAAAATATTGACAATTCAAAGCGTCGGTTACCATATGGTGGATGGACAATGTAAACAATACCGCAAGGTGCATAGTGACCAATAGTCATTAATTGACATTGACCATACTTTAATATTGAATATTCACCATCATATGCATTTTTATTCCTATTGGTGTTTGTGAAGCAGGACCAGAAAACACTCACCTTGTATCCAAGTACTGCTGACTCATTGTGCATGGCCTTCACCTGGTCCCATCGCACAATTACCCATGAACCATCTGTCCTCCATGATACATTTCCAGGAGGGCGATTAGGAGCTGAAAGAAGAACCAACTACTTTAGTTGAAATTGTCCAAACCGACTGAGTCCACTAAAGTTAAATTATCTCATCATGAAATGTAGTTTCCTTATCATATTCATTTTATTCGAGTAAAAAAACCATGCCAACATTTAAATATATATGATTCTCTCATTTCAGATACTGAGTGAGTTAGTAAGACCCCTGTGTGATTAGTTTGTGGGAGAAAACCGGAGAACCCGGAGAAAACCCACGCAGGCACGGGGAGAAGCAGAGCTGAGAGAATGAAGCGGGTATATAGAGAGCTGTTTCTCTGTGTTGGATAAGGACAACATGAATATGAACTGTTTTGAACCAAGTTTAAGCTTGAAGCAAGTACATTTTGTGCGGAAAAGAGATGTGTGGAATCAGACCAATGTTTCCTCTAAAGCTGCACGATTGAGCAATTGCGTACTTCTCTCACCCTCAGCGCACACGGTGACAGCTGGCGCGCACACACGATATTTCTCATTCCTTCATTTCCACCCCACTTTAATCGACAAATAGGACACCAGAGTCTTCCCCACTTCCATTACAGTTGCAGTAGTGCGCACTCAGTTGTTCTACGATAGTTTGATGCATACGTTGACACACATACACTCACACTCACAACAGATGAGAGAGAGGCTGCAGGCGATGCGGGGACCGCTCCATTCAGGAAATCCAAACATGGACGTAGTTTACGAGCCCCTTGAATGAGGCTCTTTTGCGCGTTTCAAAGGTCAGGTGACTTGGATTTTTTTGGTGTTTTATTAAACGATATGTTTTCCATTATTTATGAGTGGACAATATGTGACCATAGTTATACGTCCATCTGTCCATTTTCCAATCCACTTTATCCTCACAAGGGTCGCGGGGGGTGCTGGAGCCTATCCCAGCCGTCTTCAGGCAATAGGCAGGGACACCCTGAACTGGTCAATCGCATGGCACACAGAGACGAACAACTATCTGCACTCACAGTCACACCTCGGGACAATTTAGAGTGTTCAATCAGCCTGCCATGCATGTTTTGGGAATGTGGGAGGAAACCGGAGTATCCGGAGCAAACCCACGCAGGCCCGGGGAGAACATGCAAACTCCACACAGGGAAGCCGGAGCTGGAATTGAACCCGCACTGCACTGCACTGGGAGGTCGACGTGCTCACCACTGGACCACCGAGTCTGGCTGAATTAATTACGTTTAAAATAACCTGTGTGCCAAAATAAAAGTAATGAACATGGGCCAATTTTATTAATTTCATAGATCTCCATTCGATGGTATGTTCTATTTTGATATAAAGATCATTTGAATTTTCTCATATGATACTACATCACGTACCTTGTTATGATTGCAGGTTTTAGACAAGTGTGATACTGGTTTGGCCGCTGATGTTGCTCACTGTGGCTCAAGAAATGCTCAGGGAGTTTGTGTGAATGCTCAGACGGATAGAAAATTAAAGGGAACGTTGAATCAGAGTGACAACTTTTGCAGCCTCGATACTCTGCAGCTTGCCCTCACTGTTAGCTGATATTCTCCCAAACTATAGGAGGCAGTGAAGTGCGTCTAAGCTATATGAACAACTCTTCACCACAATAGAAGTAGAAAACTAGTTCATCTTTTTGTTTTGGTTGTTTTTTGTTTTTTTAAGTCAATAAACTATTGACAACAACAATATAGGGTGGACGGTATCCGTACATTTAACAAAATAAATGAAAACAAAGAATCCAGAAGTAGAAACTACTGTTTCTGTTTACGACAGCTTTTGCTCGTCCGCCATGGATAAATGTTCATGGCAGTCTGGTGCCAATGTGGACGCCACATAGAGAGGCGTGGTTGCTGGAAATATTTTTACCACGTGGAGCCATGTGGACCTCACGGACGCATCAAACATAAACCAAATTTAAGTCATCTGATTAGAGAAGAGCATTTGATGAAATTGAAGTATTTTTTTATATTTCAATGAGATGCAAGAATCTTAGTCTACTGAGCACTATGCGTCCGATAGCTGAATTCTGCATGGATAGAGCGCAACTTCTCATCGTGAATACGATCCTGTTCTTAAGACTGTACAAGAGTCAAGATTAAATCATGCAGTGTGCATAGTTGCTTACAAACATGATTAAACACAATCAATTCCCTATAATGTACCAAATTCAATGAAATGACTGATTACGATACCAATCCCTACATCTGCATTCTCTGTGCATGCATGCGAAGGAAGCAAACCTACGTGGTTTCTTGGTGGTGACAGTGGATCGTGGTGAGGGTGGGCCAGTGCCCGCGCTGTTATATGCCAGAACTGCAACATGATATCGAGTGCTCGGACGCAGTCCAGACACCCTGGCCGTTGTTTCAAGTCCTGCTGTCCGCACTCTGTCTGCTGCTGCTTCCCGTTCATGCTGTCGCCAGTATCGGATCTAATGACATCCACAATAGACATTGTCAGAATGTGACACATTCTCTATTCACAAATGAATCTCACCAAGTGAAGATAATTGTACTGTACAATCAAGGTATTGTCAAATAATATACTCTCATTGGGTGATGAGAAATAATATTAAACTTACACATTTAATTCAACACCAAAATAAAATCAACCAAGAATGACGACGAGTCGCCGCATAATATAATTTGTACTTTTCAGCACTGTAAAATGCACTTGTTGGTTGCATTGAGTCGATAAGAACGTCATCACCTCATATCCCCTGAGGATGCCATTGGTATTCGGTTGCAGGACAGGCTCCCATGACACTTGGATCTCAAAAGCTGTCAGTGCAGTGACATTTATGCTTAAAGGTCCAACCGTTGGCTCTGTGAACAGTTAATTACAGTTATGGATGTTAAAATATGAAAATGTCATGTGCAATTTCACCAGCAGAGTACATGGATTGATGAAAACACATCCTTGCTGTCTATTTTGAGGTATGGAGGTATTGTACAGCATTAGTCCCCAACCACCAGTCCGCGGACCAGTACGAGACCTCGGCCCATTTAGGACCAGGCCGCACAGAAACAGACCTGCGAGCTGTGAGCAAATTTAGTCCATCAGACATGGCGGAAATTTCCGCGAATAGGAGGCAGCTTTTTAACATTTGTTTGTAAGTTGAAATAAATCAAATATTAAAATAAATCAAAGAAGAAGCACTAAACAGAAATAGTAACAAGTTGACCAAACGTACAGCGAAACACGCTGCGAATGGGCAGCCATGACTTCCGAAGATGAAGCTACTGTATTTTGACAAGAGAAGTGCCTACCCTAGCGGTATCTACAGAGGGAAGTGGAGGAGGAAGCTGTTGCGCGTGCTATGACGACAAAAACAAGGCAATACAAGAAACCTGTTGAATCATTAGAACAAGTAGCACCCAAGTGATCAAATGGAAAGCATGAAAATGCGAGCAAAGTTTGCACAGCCTGCCCCCGTAAACATTAACAGTTTCGTCGCTAATAATTAGCCGGCAGCCAGTCATGAAAGCAGCAATCAATCCTGTCATCTTTTGTTCAGTCACAGTTGCATGTAGCAAAGATGCACCGTATGCAGGATCATAACTTGAGCATTTATTATTCCTGATTGGTCCATTTCTTAATAGTTCACCGTGTTATTTTATTTTATTCTACATTTGTTGGGCAGTTGAATAATACTGTTTGAAATGCCTGAAAAAAATATATGCTCATAAAATGATTAATTCATCTATAATTATCTTTGTTGTTAGTACCAGTGCTTTAAAACTGGCAATTTAAAAGCAAAAAAAAAAATAAATAAATAGTTGCCGGTCCGTGACACACAAAAAAAAGTTGGGGGCCACTGATGTACTGTACAGAGAAACAGATGAGACCGCTGTGTCAACGCAAAGCTTCGGGTGCCCTCTGGTGGTCAAATCGTATAGCGTGCATAAAAAGGTGGGGAAATGTATTCTAATGACAATGTTTAACACAACTTACTATGTTTTGAGTTACGATATCCATCCATCTATTTTCTGATCCACTTATCCTCACAAGTGTCGCAGGGCGTTCTGTAGCCTATCCCAGCTGTCTTCGGGCAGGAGTTTACTTTGCAAATCAATCGACTGTTGATTTCAAGGAGGATTCCACATCCAACACACGCAAGTAGCGTTAAGTCGACTTCAAGCTCTAACAGTCATTAAGCAGTGGCAAAGGAGATGTGTCGATTTTATCCAGGGTTCCCACTCTTCCACTTGCTTTTTATTTATGGACCTTTTAAGGACGTTTGAGGGCTAATTTATCCATTTTTAAGGACTTTTTCTCCATTCGGCAGCGGATTCACAGTGGATTTAATGAACAGAAAGTCACATATCACTGAGCTGGTGTTCAAATCATTGCTGCCAAAGGAAGGGCACATCTTTATTTTTAGGGGCAATCAGCTAGCCCTTTATTTGACCTACTGTACTGTATGTCAAATTGCCCCGAAATGATGGCCCGAAGTGAACATTGATCATCATCGGAACTGACCGGAGACAGCAGGAAAAGCAGAGCGGGAACCAGGAAGGCATGTAGCCCGACAGCGGGGTGGGGGTGGGGGGGGGGTCAAAATAAGGACCCGGAGGAAGATAAAGATTGAATAAATATTTTTAATCATAATTTGCTTCGTAGTGATGGGCGAATCACAATTTATGTATTCCTTATTGTAATTGCGGTACAAATCTAATGTCAGACCGTATCATCTGCCTGCATCACGCAGAATGACGGGATCAGGGTTTGCTTCCTGATTTTTTTTTTTTTAATGAAACTCATATTGAGTGCAATAAATATCAAACAAATATGGATGTCTATTGCAATATACAGGTATATTGACTGTGACTTATTTCCCAGCCCTAAGTTGACTAGTCAGTTCCATCCCTAATGTGGAGGCCATTTATATCCATTGTGTTCGTGTCTAACCAAAAGAAACATATCAGATTGACTGACCTTCCTCAGCAGAATGGACAACAGCAATCTGGCTGAAGGGACCTTCGCCCCTTCGGTTAACAGCTTTAATTTTCACTTCAAAGGGGCTGTATGGCATCAGAGTGGCATTGTAGTACACATATCGGGATGACTCCACGAAAGGTATGCGCACTTCTGTCCATGATGATGTGTCTTTCTTCCTGAAAGCCAGGATGTAGCCAAAGCTATCACCATTCTGGTATTCTCTGGCCATGGGCTGGAAGGTCAAGCAGAAGAGGAATGGTCAGCAAATGTAGCTTCAAAGCAAGTACCAGTTTCCCATGCGCCATCAGATGTTCATTCATTTATTCGTTTTCAACTTACTGTCCATGTTATGATAAGTTCATTGCGATCGCCACCTCCACCTCCAAGTCCACTGGGAGCCACTGATGGAGCTGAAGACCAAACCAAATTGACATTGATTAAAGGAGACACATGGGGATGTTACTATTTATTTGATTGTGTACAAAAAAGTGAGTAATCTGGAATGCCTGCCCACCATTTAACTGTGACATTAAAGGATCAAGTATATCTTCAGCAAGTCAACCCACACCCAACTTGGCAGCCACTTTCAAGTCACTGCAGGACACCATGTCAAAAACAAACGTGAAGCTGTATTTAGTTCTGTGGCTGCACAAAAAAGCAAAATATACTTGATTGCTTGGTAAAGGTGTCATCATGGTGGTGGTGGTGGTGGGGGGAGGGGCATTAGTTTGGGTGTGTATGCTGCATGCGCCACATGCAAAGAGCTGCACACGAAATTGCATCCATCCATCCATTTTCCGAACTGTTTTATCCTCAGTAGAGTCGCGGGGGGTGCTGGAGCCTATCCCAGCTGTCTTCAGGCAGTAGGCGGGGGACACCCTGAATTGGTTGCCAGCCAATCGCAGGGCACACAGAGACGAACAATACATCCACGCCCACACTCATACCTAGGGACAATTTAGAGTGCTCAATCAGCCTGCCATGCATGTTTTTGGAATGTGGGAGGAAACCGGAGTACCCCGAGAAAACCCACGCTGGCCCGGGGAGAACATGCAAACTCCACACAGGGAGGCCGGAGCTGGAATTGAACCTGGTACCTCTGCACTGCGAAGCCGACATGCCAACCACTGGACTACGGGGCCGCCCGCACACGAAATTGACAAGTGTAATTCACCGGCTCAGTTATGAAGAGCTGCCATCATGAGGGAAAATGCAATCCACACAATCTTTGTGGGTGCTCTAGTGTACTTCCCAGTTCGCAATTGCTTTTTTAGTTTGCAATTGCTCTCTCTTTTTGTCTCTCTCTCGCTCTCTCTTTCTATGCGGGGGGTGGACGGCGGCCCCGGCGGCCCCACACCATGCGGACCGCCCGACCCTGAACTCCCTGGTC
>NW_017805144.1:712206-730159 GCF_001891065.2 Hippocampus comes | reverse complement strand
AGAGAGAGAGAGAGAGAGAGAGAAAGAGAGAGTTGTCGTTCGCATACAATTCTTGCCTACGTATTAATGATAATCTAACAATGAAGCCTCACTTTGTGTGGCTGCTCTTTTTTTCCTCACAGCTGATGTCTTTTAAAACTAGCAGCAATCAGGGCCGAGTGAAGTAATTAGCTTTAAGCTAACTTTGGGCTTGTCTGCTAGCTCCCACAGCGACGCATTACATCACTGAAGCCACTGGTCAAGCATAGATCGCAATTATCTTTTTGCCTGTTTTGGGCAATGTAACACTTTTTCTTTTTTTAATATCCGAAGCACCACATGTTCTGGAACAGTCGACAGCTCTGCATTAATTTATATGAATGGTGCATCCTGCATCGGTTGTGTCTGAATGCTATGCTGAAGGCACAGTCTGAAAAGGCAGAGGCAAATGTCTCTATTGTTGCACCTCCGATGTGCCAATTGCAGAGAGCATGTTGTGTTAAAGTGGCGACAGTCTTATTTGGAGATTTGTTTTTCATTTTGGATTCCATACATTATTTTTGACCTGTTACTCCGTCTGTGCAGGATAACAGTGAACTGGAGCCTGTGCCATCTGAAGGGAGGCGGGCTACACCTTGGATTGGTTGCCAGTCAATAACAGGTCACACCAATGGACAAGTGAGTCTTCAAATCACCAAACGTGAATTTTGGAGAAAACCCACATAAGCAAAAACATGCATCCAGAAACACCATCATCCATTTTCTGTAATTCTGAATTTTACTCATCGCTTTTTGTTATTGGTTTCACTATTCAGTTTTTGTCGACCTGTCTCTGCTGCCTACTACAGCCAGTCAGCTTGTCACATCCGTTCTGGCTTACCAAGTTTTCTTGACAGTTTCATGATTCCAAATGTCAATCTAGTTGTAGGTCGTGCTTTGTATTACACCTGTGTCATTGATTGTTAAGTAGTACTAAGGTTGTGTCGCTGATGGTGTAGTGGTACACTCGCCTGACTTGTGTGGTAGCAGCGTGGGATCGGTTCCCATTCAGTGACATGTGGCTGTGGGGTGAATGGTTGTTTGTCTCTCTATGTGCCCTGCGACTGACTGGCAACAGGTTCAGGGTGTAGTCTGCCTTCCGCCCGAACTCAGCTGGGAGAGGCTCCAGCACCCCCCCCCCCAACCCACTTCGCAA
The DNA here is from genome assembly GCF_001891065.2 of Hippocampus comes. Lineage (NCBI taxonomy): Eukaryota > Metazoa > Chordata > Actinopteri > Syngnathiformes > Syngnathidae > Hippocampus > Hippocampus comes. The sequence goes on along the minus strand of NW_017805144.1, from coordinate 728,985 downwards.
CTCTGTTCAGGATAAGTGGTGTTGAAAAAAAATGCTGAGTGGTAGTGATCAGGTCTTTCGATGACCACGCACCACAATTGAAAAATAGTTCCTGAATTCATTATTTCATGTTTGTGAGAGAGAACTGTGCTCCCTTACCTAATTGTTGCGTGCGGATGGTATGTGAGGGCATGCTGGGCTCTCCACTGCCCAGGATATTGCTGGCAATGACCTGAAATTCATAATCCATCCAGGGTACTAGGCCAATCACATGTGCAGACTCCGCATTCCCCTCAATGTTCACTGGCTCTGTTTTGAAAATGAGATGAGTTCATGTAGACGTAAAGGGTCATCAAAATTTATATCAAAATTAAAGTTTTTTTATTTTGTTATGACTTACATAAATTCCAGCATTTCAATTGATATTGTTGATTTTTAAACAGCAAACTTTCAAACAGGTATGTCTTCACTTTAAAACCACCTCATAGTTCATGTTTTAATTATTTTTTGACAGTTAACACACCGGTCCGCATCTGTTTCCACTTTGATGACAGAGAAGATCTTCCCATGATCACATAATTGCCGATTGGACTGTGGTTGTCATAGCCACGACTCCACCTCAGCTCCACAGATGTCTCTGCTACATTCCTTACCAGTAAACCGCCAGGTGGTCCAGGGGGCCCTGGGCACAACACAGAAGCCAAAATTAAGATCTCACACCTTGTCTACATAAAAAGTACTTTACATTCACACCTGAATGTACTATTTGGGAGTAAAATGTTATTCATTTATTTGACTGGAACATTTTTACTGAAAGATTAACCGAAGGAATTTAAGTACACAAATATTTGTGTTTGTTTTTTTACCAGTGTAAAAATAAATGAATGAATAACGTTGTTGTCATGATTCTGTTTGTGACCAAAAGGTGGCACTGCAGCTGCACACCTGTTGGTCATTCCGTAATTATTGCTTTAAAAGGACTCCCAGCCCGACCACTCATTGTCGGGTCATTGTTGCTGTTTGTTTGCTACTGTCATGTTTGTTCCGGTCATGTTTGGGTTATTGATAGTTTTTGTTTCAGTCATGGTTTTTGTTTGATACTTTGGATTCTTTTTGTTTTCAGGACTTTGTTTGTATAAGATTTAGTTTTCTCTGTGTTTTAATACAATTTGTCAAGTTCACGCTGCTCCTCCCTCCTGCCTGCTTTTTGGGGTCCTCCGCCACCACGCATCGTGACAGTTGTGTCGTCAATTGTCACTGTACAGCACCCACAGGTGTGTGGCAGTAGTACAGATTACTTGAGGGTTTTCCCCTCAACAAATTGAACGAAAACAGTTCTAGTGGCCAATCATACAAACCTAATGCCAATGAAGTTGGGACGTTGTGGTAAACATATATAAAAACAGAATGCAATGATTTGCAAATCATGTTCAACCTATGTTTAATTGAATACACTACAAAGACGAGATATTTAATTTTCAAAGTGATAAACTTTGTTGTTTTTAGTCAATAGAAATTTACTTAAAATATTATGGCTGCAACACGTTCCAAAAAAACTGGGACAGGGTCATGTTTACTACTATGTCACGTTACCGTTTCTTTTAACAACATTCATTAAACATTTGGGAACCGAGGACACAAATTTTTGAAGATTTGTGGGTGGCATTCTTTCCCATTCTTTCTTAACGTACAGCTTCAGATGTTCCACAGTCGGGGGTCTCTGTTGTCATATTTTACGCTTCATAACTCACCACATGTTTTCAATTGGAGACAGGTCTGGACTGCAGGCAGGCCAGCTTATTGCCCTCATTCTTTTACTCCGAAGCCACGCTGTTGTAACACGTGGTTGTAACATGTGGTTTGGCACTGACGTGCTGAAATAAACAGGGGTGTTCATAAAAAAAATATGTTGCTTCGATGGTAACATATGTTTCCCCAAAACCTGTTCGAACTTTTCAGCATTTATGGTCCCTACACAGATGTGTTTGTTACACATGCCATTGGCACGAACACAGCCCCATTCCATCACAGATGCTTTCTTTTGAACTTTCTGTCCAAAACAGTCCAGATGGTTCTTTTCCTCTTTGGCCTTGAGGAAACAATGCCCCCAATTTGCAAAAATAATGTGAAATGTGGACGCGTCAGACCACAGTACACTTTTTGACTTCGCATCAGTCCATTTTAGATGAGCTCAGACCCAGAGAAACCAGTGTTTCTGCGTGTTGTTGATAAATGGCTTACTTACAGATGAAGCGTCCACCTGAATTTATTGGGTTTTCTGAGGTGTTCCTGAGCCCAAGTGGTGGCTTGATACATTGTGCTTTGATGCAGTGCCACCTGAAGGATGGAAGTTCACGGCCATTCAATGTTGGTTTTGGGCCTTACCGCTTACATGCAGTGATGTCTCCAGATTTTCTGAACCTTTTGATGATATGGTCCGTAGATGATGACAACGGTAAATTCTTTGCAATTGTACGTTGAGGGACATTGTCTTTAAACTTTTCGACTACTTTCTCACGCAGTCATTATTTTGCTTGTGACAAATTGAGCAATTCAGGGAAGCTCCTTGTCTACCCAATCATGCCACCCACCCACCAGTTAGCCTGTTCACCAAACATTCCAAGCATTCCACAACGTTCTTAGTCTTTTTTACCACCCATCCCAGCTTTTGTGAAACATGTTGCAGCCATAAAATTCTAAGGTGATGATTATTTGCTGAAAACAATCATGTTTATCAGTTTGAACATTAAATATCTTGTCTTTGTAATGTATTCAATTACATATAGGTTGAACGTGATTTGCAAATCACTGTAGTCCGTTTTTGTTTTGTTTTTTTTATATTTAACACAACATCCCAACTTCATTGGAATTGGGTTCGTACATATAATAATGTCTAGAGACATTAGTTTTCTTGTAATATGTTAACAGTTATTGGCATTTCATGCTCTGGAAAAAGGAACGACGAGACCACTGCAAAATGATCAGTCCCTCTGGTGTTGCTAATTATAAGTACGGTATATGGCTGAGTAAAATAAACTATTTTGTACTGTTAACTACTGGAAGGAGGCCCAAGGGAAGCCAAGGACAAGACTATTATGTTTCCCTGTTGATCGCCAGAAGCAGCAGAAAAAAGATGGATAGAGCTATAAAATAGATGGATGGAGCTATAAACTACTGACAACATAACTCATTTCAATTTCAAACATTTTGAGCATCTGTCAGACCTCTCCAAATGAGGGTCAAAACACCAAATACAGCTGTGTACAGTATTTGTAATGTATGTTCGAATGAGAACTGAAATGCATCTTACCTCGTACAACCAGTTTGGCTGTAACTGAGGCGCTGTCGACCACAGTTTGAGCTGCACATGTATAAGTGCCTGCCTGACTCAGCTGAGCGTTCACAATAAGCAGGTCTCCAGTGGTTTCCTTCTACAAGGTTGCAACCACAAAAAACAAACAAACAAACAAACAAACAAACAAAACATAATAGAGCAATATGCTTGCAAACATAATATGTTTTAAAATAATTCAGATTTAGAGCCATTTTGTTTACTATAGTTTAATACTCCAGAACTATGAGAGGCAGCTTAAATAAAACTTAGATAAAATATAAAACTGTGTCCTGTATTCTCTTGAGTGGAGTGAAAACATCTCAAAATAAGAAAGACAACTACTAATAGTTGACTGTGCTAATGTCTTTCAATATTCTATCCACTAGGGTTGTCACTATCGAATATTCACTCACTTCACTTTCTGAAACGGATTCTATTCCTGGTTTGGTCATAGTTTTCTAAAGTAAAGGCAGATGTTTGCAAATTTCTTACTTTGATTAAAGACATAAAATAATGTATTTTCCGAACTATAAGGCGCACCTAAAAGCATTCAATTTTCTCTAAAAATGACTGCACCATATAATACGATGCAACTTATGCATGGAATTACAATTTTCCGCACTGAGTTGTTTCCCAGTTGGTGCTTCCATGCCATCTAGTGGTAATTAGCAGGAACCAATTGTAACCTAAAAGGGTTCTGCCTGACACTAATTGACATGTGCATTCCCCAATACACACTCAAACTGACAGCTACTTTTTGGAGCTCTGTGTAGCCATTATGAAACAAAGACAATATCAAAGCATAGTTAACTGTATTCTCTTGAGTGGAGTGAAAACATCTCAAAATAAGAAAGACAACTACTAATAGTTGACTGTGCTAATGTCTTTCAATATTCTATCCACTAGGGTTGTCACTATCGAATATTCACTCACTTCACTTTCTGAAACGGATTCTATTCCTGGTTTGGTCATAGTTTTCTAAAGTAAAGGCAGATGTTTGCAAATTTCTTACTTTGATTAAAGACATAAAATAATGTATTTTCCGAACTATAAGGCGCACCTAAAAGCATTCAATTTTCTCTAAAAATGACTGCACCATATAATACGATGCAACTTATGCATGGAATTACAATTTTCCGCACTGAGTTGTTTCCCAGTTGGTGCTTCCATGCCATCTAGTGGTAATTAGCAGGAACCAATTGTAACCTAAAAGGGTTCTGCCTGACACTAATTGACATGTGCATTCCCCAATACACACTCAAACTGACAGCTACTTTTTGGAGCTCTGTGTAGCCATTATGAAACAAAGACAATATCAAAGCATAGTTAACTACTGGCTAAATGAAGGAAGAAGGAGACAAGCAAGACTTCTCAAGATATTTAGCCCGTTGTGGGTGTGAGCCCACGAGGTTTGTGTGCCTTTTTGTCAAATCAATTGTCTTCATAACTTCTGTCTTTCATTTATTGTTTTGTCATGCCATTTGTATTTATATGTTTCATGTTCTTGTTTGTGACCGGTTCTCATTGTTACAGCTGCAGCAGTTGTGAAGGCTCTATATAAATAAAGCTGTATTGTAGTGCACTCCCTTTAGGGTAGCACCATCTAGTGGATGCATAGCGCAACCGTAGCCACTATTGTAACTTAAATTATATGCGCCTTATGATACAGTGCGCCCTATTTTTGAAAACAGTTTTACAATAGGCCGGGGGTCGGCAACACGTGGCTTCAGAGCCGCATGCGGCTCTTAGCGACATCTAGTGGCTCCCTGGGGTATTATAAAAAAATGTTTGAAAATGGAAAAAGATTTTGCTAGGAGGCTAATATAGCTCGAAATAGATACACAGTGATCCCTTATTACTGTAGATACATGTTGCAGCTCTGAAAAAGGAGAGCTGTGGTGTAGGTTTTTTGAAAACATACACTGTATTTATGCTTTTAACAGTCTCGACAAACACAGACACGTCTGTGTCCGACTCTATGCCTTCTCTCTTCTCGTTCGACTCGAGAGGTGTTCAAAGACAGCCTACGAAAAACGGAAATGAATGATCATTTCACTGACACTAAGAAAAGCGAAAATAATGCACCAAAACAAAAAAATCTAAATAAAATAAATTCTATGGGGGCGTTTGTGAACACACAACAAAGGAATGAATAACAAAAACAATTCAGAGACAGTCCAGTCTCCTACAAACATACAGCATGTGTTTCCTTCATTGTAAGTTTTATAGAAGGCTTTTATTTTTTTGTGGCTCCAGACATATTTATTTTTGTTTTTTTTTGTCCAATATGGCTTCAACATTTTGGGTTGCCAACCCCTGCAATAGGCCATTCATTGAAGGTGCGCCTTAAAATCCGAAGTGCTTTATAGTGCAGAAAATACAGTAATCAGTCTGCGTTCAGGAAGAACAACAGAAATCAGAGAAGAAGAATTTTGATAATTTAAAGTCAAACAATGGCTATTAATATTATCCACAAGAAATCTCAGCATTCACTCACCCCTTCTATTCGGTGGTATGGACCTGTGGAGTCCTCCAGGTCCAGAAGAGCCCCATTGAGGGCCCAGGTGAAGGTCAGGTCCATGGTGGGATCATGAGAGGCATGGCACTGGAGTGTCACATTCTCACCTTGATTGATGTCGGCGTTGGATGGAGCCAATGTGATTTTGGTCGCATCTGTAGGTTTTGGACCACATTGAGAGTTTTTCAAGCAACACACAAGAATGAAGAATTCGTAAATTAAAAAGAGTATTCGGTTTGATGGTTGTATTCAGTAGCAACAGAGAGTATAATTGTCTTCTTTTTGGCACCCCAGCTTTGGATGTTTGGCATCTGCTTTGCTGTCGCAAATGCAAGTGGCAGTAATAAACAGTTATTATTTGTTGTAATAAGGAGATATTGTTTGGTTTCCAAAGCCAAGTTTGTCAAAAAAAACTAGAGTCGAATTTCTGTGAATGCGTGTAAATGATACCTCTGACAGAGAGGTGTCCTGTGCTGTTAGCTTTGCCCAGGTAATTCTCAGCAAAGCAAGTGTATTTCCCTTCATCTGCCCTGCTTATGTTAGTGATCCACAAGATTCCATCAGGAGTCACAGTTACCCTGGGCAGACATTTCACACAAAGTCAATCAGGGTTGCAACTGTAACATTAACAACAGTCGACATATTATGAGAAACAACAACACGGTATCTGAATTGTGATGGAAAAGAATGTCTTGGGTCAAAATGGTCGTATTTAGTTTGCGTTCTTGAATCTTGATTTGCGCTTGGACTTCCCACATTTGCCTCCATGTTTAGTTCTGAAATCACGTACCTAATATGTTATCTCGATGGCATCACTACGACACTCCTACATACCCACTTGCGCTGACATAACATTAGGAAGGTAACGGTCGTTAATAACGGTCCTGGGCCTGGCTGACCCAACTGGGAACCTCTGGGATGCTCATGTAATAAATTCATCATTGAATCATATGAATTGCTGTCTTTAAAAATACTTTTTTGTCATAACCTCTTCCGACGTGCTTTTAAAAAGCAGGCCGAGTGGGGCTGTTACATCACTGTCATCTGATTGGCCGACGAATGCGGTTTTTCAACTCCAACCCATTTCCTGGTTAAGTGAGCGAAGTCATAAAAATACACTGTATACACTATGCATAGATTGTGTTTTAGAATACTTGAAGATATGTACAAGATATGTACAATTTCATATGTGCCTGTATCTGAAATACTTCATCCATTGGTGCCAATTATATTGAAAATATCGTTAAGTATTGTTGTAAAACACAATATACTGTGCGTGTACTGTATGTACTGTATTCTTATGTCTTGGCGGTGGCCGGAGGCTGTCTTTCATTGGCTTAAACCCAGAAATAGATTGAAGACAGCCACATCATGCAATGGTAATTCAAAATATGAATCTCGCCACAAAACCAGGGGCCACACTTGCCACTCATGGAATCTATGCCAGAATCCCGCAAGTGTGCAGTGGAGGCTCCACAGTTCAGGTGAACTTTCTCCATTTGATTGGCGCAAGCTTGTAATTGGAGAAGCAACATGTAACGGAAAAGCGGCTTATATCTTGTCCACGGTCAGTGGCGCCATGGTGTCCCTACCTCTACTAAATGATATCCACATTGCTCTTGTAAAAGAGGGGAAAATACAGTATAACATCACATTTTTGCAAGACAGATTTAGAACTATCTCTCAATCTTCTTGAGACAGCTGTATTAAACTCAGTCAAGAGAAAATATCAGGTTACGTTTTTGTTTCTTTCACGTTCCACACACCCTTGATGTAACAATAATCACCGTTTTATTATCAAGGATCCATATCATAATCCGGAATTTATTTGTTGTTGTTACCTGCTGCTGTTGGTGAGCAACTCAGTCCCACGACTCCAGAACAGACTTGGTTTAGGGGCTGCTCGTGGGCGACACTCAATCATCACTTGTCCCCCTCTGGCTGCAGGGATCAGTTTCCGCACAGGGTTCAATCTGAAGTCTGGAGCCTGAACTGGAGCAGGGAGAATGCGCAGAACAGAGATGGAGTTGACCGAATTTTAGCTGAAGAGGCGGGTGCGATGTTTCGGTCGTTTATTCTCATTGATAGGATACTCTGCTTTACCTTGGACTCGAAGCTCAGCAGTAGAGTAGATAGTTCCATGCTTGTTCTCAGCGACACACTGGTACATCCCAGAATCCTCCAGGGCTAGGTTGCTGATTTTGAGACGAGCTGCATTTACTTCTACTCTATCCTGGAGAATTCATAGGGTTGTGGATGGAAAAACACAAGGGAGAAGGGAGGTTCTAAAGCAGGGGTGTCAAACTCATTTCACATTGTGGGCCACATACGGCCTCGGTAGATGTCAAGTGGGCTGGACCATTAAAATGATACCATATTCTGCTATAATTAACCAAAATATGTCTTTCCTTTGTTTTGGTCTAAGTAAGCAGAAGAACATTCGGAAAATGTTGAAATTTAATGAACATATCTTTTGCAAAACATTTCAGGAAGCACGTTACATTTCCTTAGACAAATGTGCCATTTACTTTTATCATTCACATATATGCATTGCAACTGATCCCACTGATTGTACAAAGGTACAAAACTTTAACAAGTAATTGGTATTGAAAAATATAGTAATGCACTTTAAGATTAAACGAGATTTATAAAGAAAGGAATGTTTCAACCATTTACACACGTGCATATAAAATCTAAATGTAATCCCTGCCTACACCTTACAAACTAAGGAGAGCGCTATTAAATGTGTTAAGAATAAATTATTCACATGTCCTTGATAGCGTCTGGTGTGTTGGGTCTATCTCAGTGAGAGATGAAGTGGCTGTTGTCTTCTTCTCTGATCAAAACAATGTTGTCTTCTACTCTGATCAAAACAGTATGTTCCTAGCGGATACTCCATGAATTGCACCTTATTAAAAATATTATCTGCGTCTTTAATGCATTTTTTCACTTTTAAATTATCCCGCGGGCCTGATGGAGCCTCCTTGGAGGGCCGGTTCTGGCCCGCAGGCCGTATGTTTGACATCTTTGTTCTAAAGTGTTTTCGCTTTACAGGTGTTGTTATTGTACTCATTTTCCTTGGAGCACAAATACCTCACCATTGAATAAAATAAACAGTGAAAATTAAAATATAAACACAACAAGACAGACCAAGGTTAAAGTTGCACGGGATGATCAGCGACACTGAATCTCCCCCCTGTTACGAACACCGCAATCTCCCTATTTTGTAAGGATTCCCAGGAGTGGGTAGTGTGATTGTACATTCGCATAGCCAAACTATCTCAAAGCCAGTTAAACGCAATTATAACGCTTTTCAAAGTTTCCACCAGCCAGTGAGGCTTCAAACGTCACCATTTTCACTTCCTCCCCTAACTGAAGCAAGCCTCGATACACGCGTTGCAGAATCGCCCCCTTCGTTACTTGATGCACGCCTCAACACATCTTGAAAGATCACTCGTTTTTGGAAGTAAATACATTGTTTTGGAGATCACTCCTGCCTTGCCCACCTGCTTCCCTGCATTTGGGTCATCCTAACTCCATCACTCAATCCCCGGACCATAACTGTATAAATTTTACATCTAAATAAGTATACTTTTTTTTTTCCTGTGTAGTACTCGCACCTGTGTAGTGAGCGGCTGTCCATTGCGGAGCCAGCGAATAGAAGGTCGTGGTTTACCAGCAGCCACGCAACTCCATTGCAGTTCAGAACTGATCTCGACCTCAGAGTCACTCATCACCTGCAACCAGTCTGGCTGAGCTGAAACACAAAAGACGAGCTTGAGTGAACGCTGGCGCGTTTGGCTGCCGCTGCTCAACCCGTATTGTATTGTCTTATGTTTTTTTGTCTTTGTAAAGTGTCCTTGGGTGTCTTGAAAGGCGCTTATAAATAAAATGTATTATTATTATTATTAAATGAAAGAACTGGGTTGAAAATGGCACATTACAAAAGTGGTAGTGTGTGAAAACAACAGCGATTGACTGTGAAGTAAATTAATGCTAACAAATACCTTGCACACTGATGCGGCCCTGGTACACATCAACTCCCTCAGAATTGTGGGCTTCACATTCATAAACACCCTCGTCATCAAAGGAGAGATCTGGTAGGATGAGAGTCGGACCCGCAACACTCGAACCTGCCTTAGACGGCATAAGTCCATCCACCTTTTTCCATCTCAGTTTTGGGACTGGACTATGAGAGGAAACAGACAAGTAAGAGTTCCAAGTAAAAAAAGATAAAGGATTAAATGTTTAGGTTGGGTATTTTCAAATGGCGGACCGTGGCGATGGTCCAGACCAAAAGTCAGGGTCTCATGTGGACCCACAGTCAATTGTGGTTAGATAAAGGGACGTCATATGGCTGTTTTTTTTTCCTCGCATACGTCACTGTCACAGACTGCGTACGCAGCTTTATTCAGTATCACAGTAGCACTTGTGATCGCGTGACCATAATGAGCAATCAAACCAGTTGTTTACTGTCAGTGATTTGAGGGGATTGAAGATGCGGCATGGCCTCCTCAAAAGGAGAGTTGAGGCAGAAAATAAAGTTTAAAGGAATGAATTGACCGGTGGTTGTAATCATTTTGGATTTAACATTATAGTTCATTTTTATTTTGTCTTGACTTGGCTGTTGCAAGCATCAAATATAACTTATCATGAAATGTCAGTGATGTGTTTGTTCCAGTTTACCGGACATTTAAGTTATTGTTGTTGTATTGAAAGGTGGACTATTTTAAGGGTTAGATTTGTGTTCAAAGGAGAAGTAAACTCAAAACATTTTTTCACAAGAATTTGTTCTATGTGGCCTCAGGATTCGAAACATGGCATTCTGATTAATATTCCGTTATAGATGAATATGAATCAACCAGTAAATTCCAACCATTTTTATCCATCTCAGGCGGCGGCCATTTTGCCATTTGTTGTCGACTGAAAATGATATCAGTTGCTCATGTCTCATGTAATGACAAATCCCAACTCAGCTTGCGAATGTCACAGGACCAAACGCAGAAAACAGGAGAGGCGTGACTTGTCGTTACCTGAGACCTGCGTAACTGTGATGTCATTTTTAGTCAACAGCAAGAAAATGAGTTGAATTCCCCTTTAGCAGGGACTTTGTATTTCTGTGTTTCGGGGAAGACATTTATTCATGATGATACATTGTTGTCCGTTAGTGGGATTAAAACACTTTAATTTATGGTAAAGACAAATATTAGTTTTTTTCATGGAAACAAAACCACATTTCAATTGAAGATCCCTGGTTTAGGAAACTCACTTTCCATAGGCAAAGCACTCTAACTGGGCAGTGTGTCCGGCAAGGGCGTAGGTCTCCGCCGGGAAGCGTACCTTGATGCTTGGAGCGGACTTCTTTGGATTGGCTACAATCAAACCAGGAAGTTAATTTCACTGAGATCATTGATTTGTTATTGTCTAATGACAATCATTGGTGTGCAAAAAATGAATTTGTTGCTTGATAGAGATCTAGAACCATCTTATGTCATAATTATACCCACTTATGGTGGTATTATCCGCTGTGTAAATGAACATGCAAAAAAACAAATGCAGTACCAAGTACAGCGAATCCCATAGGACAGGGGTCCCCAACCGGGCACACTTCGTGGTCAGGTGACCGATGACGCTCATAAACAAAACGCTGAAGCCCGCAAAATGAGTAAAAAAGCTGCTTGGAGATCGCAAATGACGGCGGCCTTAAAAGTACGTTCGAAACAACTGGATCAAAGTTATAGCTGAATACTCTGAGATCGCCACAATAGCACTGTTGCTATTTCCGACATCCTACCTGTGTGAGGTGGGGAGTTTCTGCAGCAACGGCGACTAAAACAAAATTACGAAGTAGACTGGACATAAACCACACACTTGAGGTGTCATTGTCTCCTATTACCCCGAGATGGGACTGTCTGATTGCAGAAAATCAAGCTCGGTGCTGTGGTGAGTTGTCATTTTCATGCACTTTGAATTTGCGTTGTATCGTATTTTGAAGGCATTAAACATTACCAGAGCGATAAGAGTGTTGCGACCAGATTAGACGCTCCTTGTGTTTATTATATTTCGAAAACACCACAGTTTTCATGCAGCTCATACCATATTATTTTGTTGTATTAATCCGCCACACCTTAAATGCCGGTCCCTGAAAATATTGTCTGATTTAAACCGGTCCGTGGGGCAAAAAAGATTGGGGACCCCTGCCATAGGAAATCTTTCAGATGTTTTTTTTTTTTTTTTTTTTTTTAATCTATACCAGTATCGTACTGGATGGAAACACAACTACACTGTAGTTCAGCCCATTATTACATCGTTGAGGTCAACCAGTAGCTGGTCAAGGAAGTTTTGGTCGGTCACATGGCATGAACTGCCATGTGACTGATCAACATGATCAACAACTGCCATCACTGCCGGCCGTCCCAATTTAATGCTATTGATATAGCTGCCTGTCAACGGCAGTGGACAAGTTGAGAAAAAAAATGAAGAGAATAGATGCCCGGCTCTGTCACTTGACTGACGTACAGGGCAGCCAGTCATACACCTGTTGCATATGTCACACTGCACTTCCATGTACAAGAGCGTGATCTGGCAAAAACGCTAGCAAACTAGCAGTTGCCGTATTAGACTCTCAATTTGTTTCGTCTAATCTAAACTGAATAATAAAGTATAAAAATAATTAGGGGAACAAGTAAGCCAAGGATGTCCATCTTAAAAAAAAAAAATCATAAATGTGTCCAAATTTAGGATAGAATATTGAGATGCACTGTAGCTATGTCAGCAAGGCATGGCATTTGCGTGTTACCTTCAGGCAGCACGGTGAGTTGGTTAGCTTTGCTGAAGGTACTCTTCGTACTGATGTCCATGTTGATGGTAGTGAAGCAGAAGTAGTTTCCAGTGTCGTTGGGCTCCGCTTTGGCCAGGTAGAGGTTACCTGTTACCTGGGATACAAACCAGCGGCCATCATCTTTCTTGATGAAGTTGGGAAACTCATTGAGGAGCCACCGGTAGGATAGAGCTGCAAAGAGGGAAGATTTGTGTTTATCTAATTAAGTCAAAGTGCAGGAGTACATTACCTTTAAGAGTAAGTCACCCTTTCGTCCTAAAAGTTTAAAATACGACATGCACAGCATACTTGGCATTAAAATGTTACCTGGGTAATGTGGAGGTGGCTGACATGCCAGGAATGTTCCGATGCCTTCATAAGCTGTCTGAGGACTCCTGCTGTCAGGAGGGAAGTCGTGAAGGTCTAAAGAAAAGAAGAAAAAAAATCATCACACAAAAAAGAGCAATATGGACCAGTCACATGGCCGGCTATTCGGAACACACAAAATCACTTATTTTTCACAATGTCAAAACTCAAGTTCAATGACATTGTATCCTATAAAACATCACTAACATTGTACATGGAAACTTCTAGAAAACATTCACAATGTGTTTCAAAATTCTGAATGGCGTTATAACTTCATCTATTTATTAATTTTCCATACCGCTTGTCCTCATTAGGGTGAGCTGGAGTCAATCGAAACTGACTATGGGGGAAAAAGCCAGGTACAATTAGTGGAGCCCAGAGTTCAAAGTAAACATGGTGAAGCTGCATTTAGCCATGATGCTGCACACAAATGGAATAAGCTAACAACACAAGTGAAGTCAGCCCTGAGTGTAAATGCTTTTGAATGCAGGTTAAAACCGATTCTTCTTACACCATTTGATTAAGGTCCTACAAACAATTTTTTATTTTTATTTTTTATTTTTTTAGGAACCCACTTCTATTTCTTCACTGTACTTTAAAATGTTTGAAAATTTTTATGTTACTGTGTTTAAATTGTGTTACTGTACATACTACTAATTTGTGTATGCTATTTTTCTCTGCTGCCCTTCTGAATGTTGTTAAGTGTTTGTACAAAGCACATTGTGTTGCCTTGTGTACAAAATGTGCGATATAAATAAAAGTGCCTTGCCTTGCCTTACACCGTGGATTGGTTGTCATTCAATCATCGGGCACATAATATCCATTCAAGGAATTTTATCACACATGGTGACACTGGCATGCACCACACACATACATTACATTTCTAAACTCATTTCCAACCCAGTTGAATCTATAAACTTGACACCACACCATTTCCAAAGGCGCATGGAAAATTAGATGGAACATTGATACCAATGCACATTTCCATTTGATACGGCCGGAAATACAACACTCAGTTGTCCAGGTTAGCCCAGTAAATTCCCAAGACTCAAAAAAATAAAATGAAACAAGTGGGCCAAATCATGATTTTTCAAGATACTATGCCTTTTGTTTTTGAAAGACAAATACTTTTTGTGTAGCCCATGCAAACTTGGAACCCCATCAGTATTTGAAAAGGAGCAATGCATCAGGGAGTTCCGAAGATGATCACATTTGAATTCAAGGATTATGTTTTGGATCAAATCGGGAAAAAGAGAATAGAAACTTGCACAAGGGCAAAATGCCAGCATTTAGAGGCAGCCCTGGAACTGATACTTTCGCGGAACGGAACTCGTTAACGTGCAACATTTGCATGTATGAAAAAAGAATGTTCTTCTGAAAGTTATTGGGTCCCATTTTAAAAATGTTCACCCCCACTCCAGATGGTGGTCATGGAGCTTAAAAACGGAAGCACATTTGGCAACCGTGGGACTGTTTTCGGGAGAGGCTCAGAGTAGAGCCGCTTCTCCTCCACATCGAGAGCCAGATGAGGTGGCTCAGGCATCTAATTAGGATGCCTCCTGGACGCCTCCCTGGTGAGGTGTTCCGGGCATGTTCCACTGGCAGGAGACCCCGGGGACGACCCAGGACACGCTGGAGAGACTATATCACCTAGCTGGCCTGGGAACGCCTCGGGATCCGCCAGGAAGAGATGCAACAAGTGGCTAGGGAGAGGGAAGTCTGGGCTTTCCTGTTAAAGCCATTGCCCCTGCGATCCAACCCCATATAAGCGGTGGAAAATGGATGGATGGATGGATGGATGGATGGATGGATGGATGGATGGATGGATGGATGGATGGATGGACTGTTTTGTGATTAAGGGCGAGCCAAAAATTTTTGACTTGACTTGATTGAAGTTACGATGAATCATCCAGCCCTAGGTCATATTCACTAATAAAAGATGGGAGTTAATAAGGTTTACTTTACCATTTCTTATATCAGGCATTCATGAACACATCTTTTTTTTCTTTTCTATGATATATTTAGACAACAGGATTTCTTTTTAATTTGTTTGCTTGACAATTCTTCTATTGATTTATTGACATATGAAACTCATTCAAAAGACAAATCTGATGAATTGTGCAGACAACTGAATAAGAACTACTGACATTTATTTTGGTGAGTGTAGAGAACTGTAACTTTACTTACAGCCAAATTTCAGGTTTGCTGCTCTGCTGATGATAGTTCCACAGCGGTTGATGGCAAGACACTGATAAGAACCCGTGTCTCGACCAGACTCGGGTCTACTGATCACCAAATTGCCAGCAACCAGAGTAAAACGGAGGTCTAAACCCAGCGGGACCTCAGTACCATTCACCAACCACCTGCACGTCAAACAGAAAAAGCCATACAAGAATAGTTTAAATAAAAGGTCCCATGAAATACATATATAATATAGATAGATAGATAGATAGACAGATAGATAGATAGATAGATAGATAGATAGATAGATAGATAGATAGATAGATAGATAGATATAAATTTAGGATCTTGAACTGGTTCAATTTTACATTGTTTAACTGCACATGCTGATTTCTATAATCTAGGTAACTTTTTATTCATTTATATGCCACCCCTCTTAGACCATATCTTTCTTTTTTTCATTACAGTAATCCTCGCTATAACGCGGTTCACCTTCCGCGGCTTCGCTGTTTCACAGATTTTTTTAGTGCAGTTTTTTTAATACTTTTTGCAATGAATTGTGTTCTGCATCCTGATTGGCTAAGGGACTGACCAACTGAACAGTCTCCGCACCTTGTGTCTGTACAGCTTGCCAAATTTACCTTTGCAAATTTTTGGTCTTTGGTTTCATTGTATCAGTGGCGGAGGCTGGTCTGTCAAGGAGGGGAAGCTCAATTTCGGCCTACATCATAAAATGTGTCTGTCTATTGATACGTGAATTCTACTCTCCGTTCCTTTTTTAAAAGAATGAAAAGGATGACTTCAACATAAGATCGGTGATTGGCTCATTTCGCTGTCAATCAAAAAGAGATTCAGCCTCAGAGAGATCATCCAATCATCATGCAGAAAAGCTGAGCTTCCGGGTCAGCCTATAAACGGCCACTGTCCATAGACTCCCAGAGACGCTGAGCATCCAATGGGCGGGACAAAGCCAGCATTTATCCAATGACTCGTCTCGTTTCAATGCATTGGGACAACCTAACGTGAACTCTCGAGACGGCCAGCGTCCGCGAGGTTGACGCTCAGCGTCCACACAGTTTAAAGCACAGTGAAGCTGCGGGAATGAATGAGAAGACAGTCGCGTCGTAACCAGTAATAAGAAGCTGATTCGGAACAAAAGTTGAGCGTGTTGTAGCGCATATTTAGTCAATGACATGTCCACACAATTGTACGTACACACACATATTTGATCACTTACTTTTTGACATTGTAGGGGAAGCTGAGCTTCCTTTGCAGTCTTAGAGCAATCGCCTATGCATTGTACACATAGTTCAGTATTGTATAATAACTGTAAAAAGTACCAAGTACAACTTTATTGTCAAGTGCGCTGCATGTGAAACATACAGCACCTTTGAAATTTCGTCCCTCTCACATTTTTTTGCTTTTTTTTTTTTTTTTTTTATAAATCCTACTTCACGGATTTCACTTATCGCTGGTTCTTTTTGGAACGTAACCCGCGCGATAAACGAGGGATTACTGTATTATGATCTATAGCAGGGGTCCCCAACCGCCGGTCCGCGGACCGGTACCCGTCAGCCGGGC
>NW_017805144.1:710235-711854 GCF_001891065.2 Hippocampus comes | reverse complement strand
GCAACGGCGACGAAAACAAAATTACGAAGTAGACTGGACATAAACCACACACTTGAGGTGTCATTGTCTCCTATTACCCCGAGATGGGACCGTCTGGTTGCAGAAAATCAAGCTCGGTGCTGTGGTGAGTCGTCATTTTCATGCACTTTGAATTTGCGTTGTATCGTATTTTGAAGACATTAAACATTGCCATTGCGATCGGAGTGTTGCGGCCAGATTAGACGCTCCTTGTGTTGATTGTTATATTTCGAAAAGGCCACCATTCTCATGCAGCTCATCCCATATTATTTTGTTGTATTATTTCCGCCACACCTTAAATGCCGGTCCCTGAAAATATTGTCTGACATAAACCGGTCCGTGGGCCAAAAAAGGTTGGGGGCCCCTGATCTATAGTATCAAAAGCTTTTTTAAAGTCAATGAAACTCCCAAAGGTAGACCCCCTCCAGCCCGCCCTGACAGCACTGGGTAGCTCCTTCAGCCAGAGACTATTACACCCGCGCTGCAAGAAGGAGAGACACCGCCGCTCGTTCCGACCGACTGCTGTCAGGCTGCTGAAGAAACATGAGTGAAAACCAGCAACCATTGTAATATGTAATAGCACAGCCACCTTATCTATATCTATATTTGTATTGCACTTAATTGAGCTGTGTACAGCTCCCTCTGAAACATTTATTTTTGTGCATGCAAACACTTTGTTTTTCTTCTTCTACCCCCCAATTTTACTGCTTGTCGACTGTAAATTTCCCCAGTGTGGGACAAATAAAGGATATCTTATCTTCTTTTTTGTCAATACAAGTACCAGCTTTTTCCAGTTCCATTGCATTGTTGCCATGGAGGTGGATCTTTTTTTCTCTGAAACCATATTGATCGTCCCTTAAAAGAATGTGCTTCTCGATGACGTTTTTTGTGAAAAAATATTTGTTTTAATTTGAAAACTGTGGCAGTAATGATATACAGTATATATATTGTGCCATGTGGGGTGGGAGGAGCTCCTTAGCCTTGGTCGGCAATCTTCCTTCGGGAGTAAACCCAGAGGCCAAATCCGGAGTTGGAGTCCCTAAGGTGGTGCGTTGTGAAACTCTCTCAGCGTCCCGGCAACTCCTGCGACGACGTCGATGCCAAGCTGCTTGGGCCCCGCCCTTCCCTTGGACAACATCAACGGCGTGGAGAGGGGGGATCTAGCGCATGGGCAACGCCAGGTCCTCCATACACACCTGCCCAGGCTTGTGCCCTGGAGAGGACACTCCAGCGTCATTATGTGACGACACAACACGAGGAGTGGCAGATACCAGTGATAAGTCAGTGCTCAATTGGCGTAGAGCTAGACGCTAGGGGTCACTCCTGACAGTGGGAGGGGGCCTCGTACCCCCACTGGGTAGCTACCGCCTGCTTCAAGCCGGGCAGCCCCCGGACAGTAAGGTGCTACCCCGCCACAGTTCACTTTCCTTACTGGGTGCGTAGGGATTAGGACCAGGAATAGTTTGAAAGGTGGACTGTAGAACCGATGCACCAGGAAACAACAAAAGAAACACAACAAGGAGCAAGCCCTTGTTAAAACTTGCAACATGGAATGTCAGGACAATGACAACCGGTCTGACGTCAGACCTAATGGACATCAG
>NW_017805144.1:706846-708533 GCF_001891065.2 Hippocampus comes | reverse complement strand
CAAGAAAAGAGGCTCAACACCTTCCACATGCGAAACCTCAGGCGAATCCTTGGTATCAAGTGGTCCGACTACATCACCAACAAAGACGTCTTGGAACGTGCCAACATCCCCAGCATGTACACCCTCCTCCGTCAGCGTCGCCTTCGGTGGCTCGGCCACGTCCACAGGATGGAGGACGGCAGGATCCCCAAAGATCTGCTCTATGGAGAACTCGCAGTTGGAAAGAGAACACAGGGCCGCCCACAGCTTCGTTTTAAAGACGTTTGCAAGAGGGACTTGAAGGCTGTTGAGATAGATGTGAAGGGATGGGAGTCACTGGCCCAGAACCGCCCAAACTGGAAACAAGAACTGGCAAGTGGTCTGTGCCGTGGGGAGGAGAAGATGAGAGCATCGGCAGAAGACAAGAGAGCCAGGAGAAAGAACAGCCAGGACAAACAAGCGCCTCCCTCCAACTGTGTGTTCAGGTGCATCCACTGCAACAGGGACTGTCACTCCCGGATCGGCCTCTTTAGCCATACCAGACGGTGCTCCCAATCAGGCACAAACAGATAATCACACTGTGATTGAAATGCCAATGATGATTGTGCCATTTATCTATCAATACAATGGATAACGTGTGTTCTGGGACTGCAAAGATTTCCTGGCCCATGATGATGACTGGCAAAAAATCCAATTTCAACAGTATTCCACAAAAGCAATATCATTTGGAGTAGTAGTATCAAAAATATACCCATCACTCGCGAGGACCCCCTGTATGGTAAATCGGTCATTTTAATTATGGTTCTTGGGAGATTTCTTCACTGAAATCAAACAGCAAGAAGTCGTACTGGGGGTTACATAACTGCAGATTACTGAGGGTGAACATGAGTCAAAACCAAGACAATACTGTCGGCTAGACTGGAACGGTATTACCCACCTGTAGGATGCAGCTGGACTTGCCCTGGCCTGACAGCTGAGAACTACCTCCCCTTCACTCAGCCCTTCTGGGTAAATTAAACTGCTTGGTTGTTCTTCAAAGACTGGCCCGCTATCATGACCAGAGACACATACTTCTCCACCTGCAAATAGATGCACACACACATGCACACACGCACACACACGCACACACACACACACACACACACACACACACACACACACACACACACACACACACACACACACACTGATTGAAAAAAAGTCTCACAATCCTGTTAAGGCACATAAGAATTAGGCCTAAAATGGTAATTAGCTGGATGAGGCAAGAGATGCATTCAGCCTGTGATTCACTAACATCACCAAACTTTTACATTATTCCCTAGTGTTGGTTTCCCAAGCTTTCACAGCATGAGTTACTCCATTTGGTCTCCTTTTTTTAGTATGCTTTAAATAAAGCAGGGGTGTCAAACTGAGTTTTGTCGCGGTCCACTTTGGAGTTATGTCTATAAATGTAAATGTAATCATCTCATTGTGTTATTACTTGTACACCACAAATTGATGGATTACTAGTTTTGTCATCACTCAAGTCAACTATCTGTTTTAGGTTTCAAGTTTATTTTTTCATGACATTAATCTCTTTTGGTGAAGAGAAAAACTTACTTTGCTGACAGTTTCGGCTGTCACTTCAGCCTTGGTCAAACCTGTCACTGCTTCCTTGTGACGCATCTTAAAAACAGCTACTGTAAATTCCGGATTACAAGCCCCTACT
>NW_017805144.1:642619-705031 GCF_001891065.2 Hippocampus comes | reverse complement strand
TCAGGTGCATCCACTGCAACAGGGACTGTCACTCCCGGATCGGCCTCTTTAGCCATACCAGACGGTGCTCCCAATCAGGCACAAACAGATAATCACACTGTGATTGAAATGCCAATGATGATTGTGCCATTTATCTATCAATACAATGGATAACGTGTGTTCTGGGACTGCAAAGATTTCCTGGCCCATGATGATGACTGGCAAAAAATCCAATTTCAACAGTATTCCACAAAAGCAATATCATTTGGAGTAGTAGTATCAAAAATATACCCATCACTCGCGAGGACCCCCTGTATGGTAAATCGGTCATTTTAATTATGGTTCTTGGGAGATTTCTTCACTGAAATCAAACAGCAAGAAGTCGTACTGGGGGTTACATAACTGCAGATTACTGAGGGTGAACATGAGTCAAAACCAAGACAATACTGTCGGCTAGACTGGAACGGTATTACCCACCTGTAGGATGCAGCTGGACTTGCCCTGGCCTGACAGCTGAGAACTACCTCCCCTTCACTCAGCCCTTCTGGGTAAATTAAACTGCTTGGTTGTTCTTCAAAGACTGGCCCGCTATCATGACCAGAGACACATACTTCTCCACCTGCAAATAGATGCACACACACATGCACACACGCACACACACGCACACACACACACACACACACACACACACACATACACACACACACACACACACACACACACACACACACACACACACACTGATTGAAAAAAAGTCTCACAATCCTGTTAAGGCACATAAGAATTAGGCCTAAAATGGTAATTAGCTGGATGAGGCAAGAGATGCATTCAGCCTGTGATTCACTAACATCACCAAACTTTTACATTATTCCCTAGTGTTGGTTTCCCAAGCTTTCACAGCATGAGTTACTCCATTTGGTCTCCTTTTTTTAGTATGCTTTAAATAAAGCAGGGGTGTCAAACTGAGTTTTGTCGCGGTCCACTTTGGAGTTATGTC
The DNA here is from genome assembly GCF_001891065.2 of Hippocampus comes. Taxonomy (NCBI): domain Eukaryota; kingdom Metazoa; phylum Chordata; class Actinopteri; order Syngnathiformes; family Syngnathidae; genus Hippocampus; species Hippocampus comes. The sequence goes on along the minus strand of NW_017805144.1, from coordinate 704,055 downwards.
TATAAATGTAAATGTAATCATCTCATTGTGTTATTACTTGTACACCACAAATTGATGGATTACTAGTTTTGTCATCACTCAAGTCAACTATCTGTTTTAGGTTTCAAGTTTATTTTTTCATGACATTAATCTCTTTTGGTGAAGAGAAAAACTTACTTTGCTGACAGTTTCGGCTGTCACTTCAGCCTTGGTCAAACCTGTCACTGCTTCCTTGTGACGCATCTTAAAAACAGCTACTGTAAATTCCGGATTACAAGCCGCTACTTTTTTTCCACACTTCCAACACTGCGGCGTGTAATATGAAGCGGCTTTTTAATTTTTTTTTTTCCATCGCGGGAAAAACATGGACCAATAAAATGAATGAGTATTTCACTGAGGTCCAATGAGATTGTATAACTAATCACAACTTCCACTCTTTTTGCCGTAGCGGGGGGGGAATGTGTTACTCGACAACAGTCGACCAATAAAATGAATGAGTAGTACACAGGGGTCCAATGAAATTGTATGATTACCGGTAATCACAACTTCCTTATTTCAGTCTTTCTTCTAACCCTGATCAACATGGAGAATACCAGACGAAAAGCATATGATGCAGCTTTTAACCTAAAAGCGATCACTCTGGCAGTTAAAGAAGGAAATCGAGCTGATGCCCGTAAGGCGTAGAAAAAAAAAGGAGTGTGTTTCTGGTAACCCGACCGACTGAGAATTTCTACGTCGAAAAAAAACTTTACGGTCTGCATTTTTTTCAAACAACCCTCTACATTTTTGTGTAGAGGGTTTACATCGGTGCAGACTCTCGCAAATGCGACCTACCTCGTGTGCTCAGTGCCGTATCCAAAACACTGACGCAGGGCGCTCATCCCTTGTTTCCCGATCTTCCTGATTTAAAGGTGAGGTGGAGTCACACTCACTCTCAGCATCGTCTCCCCAATAGATTAGACCTGTCACTCTGCATTTGCAAACGCACTGTCAGACATTTTCAATCTCTTGTGCCGTAAATTACCAAGGTTGCCTTTTATTTCCAAACAAAAATCACTTCTCGGAATCACCACTTGGAAGCTGTTTACCTGCTGCCATTGGGAACATTTCTGGCTGTCATTGTTTAGCGTTTCCTCCTGGTCCTTTTGCACAACGTCCGGTGTTCTGGGAAATCTTGGGTCATGGTTGAGCAATTTGCCAGTCTTGTAAATGGAAAGAGAAAGTAAAATGTCCTGGATGATTCGTTTTTCTCCAATTTCAACATGACCTTCACTTGCCAGTGAACTCTAATACCATCTGTGGAAAACGAGCGGATATGTGAAAAACGGCGTGGATACGGACGAGTGAGTTCTGGCGTGCCTGCTTTTGGCTATGTTATGGGGATACCATCCATGAATGAAGTTTACACTTTGATATATTTACCGTATTGGCCCGAATATAAGACGGCCCTGATTATAAGACGACCCTCTCTTTTTCAAGACTCAAGTTTGAAAAAAGACTTTTTGACCACCATATTAATTTTTGTACAGAAAATAATTACAGTACATCTGAAACAAATGATTCTTACAATATATTTGAGAGAAAAAGCATGTTATTTTTCTGGGGGGTTCAGCGGGGGACCGCGTCAGCGGCCTCACCCGGAGGCGCTCCCGGCGGCAGGGACGCAGAAGCAAACCCCTGCCTACCCATTGGCCAGCTGTTTATAGTACGGTGCGGCGCATATAATTACAAAATTGATTTTTCTTCATAAATCTGAGCATGCGGCTCTTAATCAGGTGCGGTCTGTAGCCCAGAATTTACGATATTTGTTTGTTGTTTGATTATTGTTCAAGTGAGTGTAAACAGGGTAACAAAATGAACAAAATGACAACCTTATTTATTACACAATCACAATTTTACATCTCAGTCGAGACTTTAGCAAGGATCAAGGAAGTTGACACATGGATTGCTTTTGCGGGCCACATAAAATGATGTGGTGGGCCGGATCTGGCCCCAGGGCCTTGACTTTGACACCTGTGCTCTATTAGGTTTAAGTCTAAAACATTCCACTTAATGCCCCGGATGAACTAATTGTTTTGAACTGATAGTGTGTTTCTTGCTACATGATGAATGATCTCGCAGTGAGTTTGGTGTAGTACTGCATGATTATGGCCAAAATAATAAACCCAATTATTTATCATGTTTGGGAAAACATCTGTGTTTTTATTGCACTACTTTTCAAGAAACAATATGAAAACAGTTGTCAGTGCGACATTAACCTTTAAAATAAATGATTATTTTAGAATATATGACAATAAAAAAAGAAATCCCCAAGTATTTAACATTTACCAAGGGCAAACTGAATAAGCATGATTTTATCTTCATTAACATAATTTGCCCGAGTCTGGAATTGCACTGGATGTTGATTGCTTTCAAAGCCCGAGCTCCACACCATGATGCTCCTCATCTCCCATTTTTTTGTACTTTCTTCTTTTGACATGTCTTGCTCTCATCAGTTCACCGAGTGACTTTTGGCCTCCTGATGCAGGGTACAGTACATTTGCTTGTTAGGGATTCAGTTTAAAGAAGCCTTAACCACATGTTCATCCCTTGGTTGTTGACTGACTATTGGATGAGAAAATGTGCTGGTGGATATTCTCATTCATCCAGGTCATTTCTTTCTCAGGGCATTGAATCAATCACAACTGGACTGCTCTGTTTGTCTTAGAAGATATTTCCCCTCTCATCCGAAAAGTCTTCATCAATTCATGCAACAAGGCTTGGTGAGGACAGACCAGCCTGAGTTTATTCTCCAAATTGGAGGCACGCCCCACCAACAGAAACCCTATCATTGTTGTGGTTTGCAAACGACCAAGAAAGTGGGGACTTTCAATGTTGGGACTATGACAGGAAACTTGAACGTCTCCCCTTACTGCTTTTGCACCTGGTCTCCTGGACTCACAATATTTCCATCCATCCATTTTCCGATCCACTTATCCTCATAAGGGTCGCGGGGGGTGCTGGAACCTATCCCAGCTGTCTTCGAGCAGTAGGCGGGGGACACCCTGAGACCAACAACCATCCACGCTCACACTCACACCGAGGGACAATTTTGAGTAATCAATTAGCCTGCCATGCATGTCGGAGGAGTACCCGGAGAAAACCCACGCAGGCCCGGGGCGAACATGCAAACTCCATACAGGGAGGCCGGAGCTGGAATTGAACACGTTACCTCTGCACTGTGAGGTCGACGCGCTCACCACTGGACCACCGGGCCGCCTTTCTCCTAATGGTCATGTCAACCAAATCCCTTGCTTTCCCTGTCATAGTCATATGTACCCCTGACGATTGACTTTTATCTATGTATGCAAAAACATACATTCAAGAAATTTGGAACAAAAGCGTGTGTGAACAGGATGTGCACGTGTGTGATTGAATGAACTTGCCAAAAGCTTTGAGTGTAAGTGAGCTGAGGACCAGTAGGGTCAAAAAAGGCTCCATCATCTTGATCCACTTCATGAAGAGATTAGGTGCCGTGTAAGTCTTCTGACTATCTCATCGGTGGATCCCGTTTATGCCTAAAAAGAGAACAAAAATATTAGTCGAATGCAAGAAATGAATATGTGTGTATGTGTATTATACGTGGGTGCGATTGTGTCAAGTTCTATTTCAGTCATTTCTTGATGGGAGAGGATTGGAGGGAATCAGACTTGGGTAATTCATGATTTAAGATTAGGGGTATAAATACTGTATTTTTTGCACTATAAGAAGCACCGAAAAGTCTTCCATTTTCTTAAAAGCTCACGGCGCGCCTTAAAATCTGGTTCGCCTTGTGTATGGTCATTGCGGTAATATGTCGACCCCAAGATGGCTTCTTGCTGGAGACATGCTTACAATGTTATAACTTGCTGTTGGTTCGGCGAACTGTGTTGCTGCTTTATTAAATAAGTAAAAAAGCAGAGCTGTGGTGTTGTTTTGTTAAAACGCACACTTTATTAATGGGTTTCACAGTCGCAATAAATACAGGTATGTCTTTGTCCGTCTCCATGCCTTCTCTTCTTCCGTTCGACTCGAGAGGCGTTCATGAGCGCCTCGGAAAAATGTAAATTGACGATTCCTTCAATAGAACTACGAAAATTGAAAATAATTCATCAAAACAGAAAATCAAGCGAGGAAATCACAAAATAAATTGTATAGCCCCACTACAGAATTTATTTTGTGATTTCCTCGTTTGTGAATACAGTACACAACAAAGGAAATGCTACGCTCAAGGAAATGCCAAAATGAATTCTGTCGGGGGGGCTATAGAATTTTTTTAATGATTTTCTGTTTTGATGCATGACTGCATTTTCAATTTTCGTAGTTTCGTTGAAGTAATTGTTAATTTACGTTTTTTGGAGGCGGTCATGAACGCCTCTCAAGTCTAAGGAAGAAGAGAATGCACTGAGATGGACAAAGACGTACCTGTAGCTCCATCTGGTGGAGGCACTGTAGATTGCGCCTTATAGTCCAGTGAGTGCAATTTATGAAAACAATAACAAAATAGGCCATTCATTGAAGGTGCGCCTCATAATCCAGTGCGCCTTTTAGTGCGGAAAATACGGAACTGTAGAAGCAGGTAACTGTGAATAGTCCCCCCCCCCCGCCCCCATTATAAATAAAATCAACATTTCAAAACAGCATTTGATTTTTACTTGAGTCATCCATCTACCCATTCATTCTCTTATCCTCACTCCGGTCGTGGGCTCGTGCCTATCCCAGCTGTCTGGTCGAGAGGCTGGGTACACCCTAAACTATTTACATTTATTTGATGATCTTAAACATTAAAGGGACCATCAGGCCAAGAAGACCCATTTTTCACTCCAAAACCTTTTGATCAGGAAAATGAAAATAGGTTACATTTTCAATGCAATTTTTTAAAGGTTTGTTTTGGAGAAATAAGTGAATTACTAACTCCTCTCAAACCGCGCAATTCTGCTCAGCAACATCGCCAGCGGACATGAGTTCAGCTGTGCATATGAATTTTGGTGATGATTAGTCACTGTTTTCAGATACTGTACTAGGTGACAACAGAATGTGGCAAAGCAAGCCAGAAAACGGTACTGGAATGCTTGCCTCCTTCCTTCAATTGTGAAAAAAAGCAGTCCCCGCCCATAAATAACAGCCGTCATTAAGATATGCTTGAATGTAGTGATTAAAAAAAAAAAAAACACATTAAATCACAACTGAGTATTTTTGGGGGGGTGAATTTTAGTTCTGGCATCACATGTCATTTTTACAAACAAACATTACATTAGTGCCAATGTTCAGCCCAATCAATGGCCCCTTTCATTTTTAAAGGATAATGCGGTGTCCCATTTTATGAAATTTTTTTGAACAGAAGAAAAGTTTCCTTGGAGCGGTTTGCCAAAATCCATCTATCCATCCATTTTCCGATCCGCTTATCCTTACAAGGATGGCGGGGGGTGCTGCAGCCTATCCCAGTCGTCTGCGGGCAGTCGGCAGGGGACACCCTGAACTGGTTGCCAGCCAATCGCAGGGCACACACAGACGAACCAATGAATTTAAATAGAAATGGACAACTATTAAGTGAGTAACTTGAAGTTCCACTGATGTACTGTATATATTCGGGGTGTAACAAAAACTGATTAGAAACGGAACATTGGCTTCAATTTGAAAGCTAAGATCAGATCGAATCGAACTGAATCATCCCACTTTAAAACGTACAGTCCTTGAATCATACCACACCACATATATCGAGGTCGAATGCTCTTTTATTGGAGAGATGCACACCCCCAGTATCTATCGATCTATCTATCTATCTATCTATACATATGTATACACATATATTTCGTATGTATATATACCAGGGACTAGAGGTCAGGGTAGGCAAGGGAGGCAGTGCCTCATTGCTAGCCCCTGGTGTTCTTTCCTTTCTCCTTCATGTGAAGATTATAAAAACAACAATTTAGTATTAAATTACATTTCGTCCATATTTTAGTACTATAGTCTGTGCTTTACATAGATTTATCTAATAAGAATGGAAGTGATTTCATCATAAAAAATAGCTGAATTTGCATATTTCCTGTTCAAATGCATGGGAACAGCAGCTGCGAGAGTCACCTGAGTCATGGCTCCCTTTGTGCTTCAAGCAAACACACACACCTCAATTAAAGCAGGCAGTTATTGGCCTGATATCGTAAACCTTGGTGTTTCCTCACTACTTTGCCAATTACGTGCAGTACGTCACATGTACTGCACATGGATGAAACGGTGGTCGACTGCGGCTGCGGCCTCCCTGTGTGGAGTTTGCATGCTTTCCCCATGCCTGTGTAGGTTTTCTTCGAGTACTCTAGTTTCCTCCCACATTCCAAAAACATGCATGACAGGCTGACTGAACACTCAAAAATTGTCCCTGATTGTGATTGTGAGCACGAATGGTTGTTTGTCTATACAGTATATTCCCTGTGACTAGCTGGCAACAAGTTCAGGGTGGATGCCATCCACTGCCCAAAGGCAGCTGGGATAGGCTCCAGCATGCCCGCGAGGATTAAAAACGGATGGATGGATGTACTGCACCTTCTGATGTCTAACAGTGTAATATATTGAATGAATGAGTGTGACAGTCATTCTTCCAGCCAGAAAAGCGATTCAAACTGTACGTCCAGAATACACCGTGTCGCTGCCAGCATGTGGCAGTGTTGCACTCCATTGGCGCAATGCGTAGAACAAGTGCACTGACATACATAACCACAGGAGGAAGCCTCGGCTGTTTGTGGGCATGAGACTTGAACCGGGAGTTCCGAGCAAGCTCTATCATTCATTTTTTTCAGGTAACGTGTTTGGCTCCAATAAATTCATCATAACTTGGTTTGTTTGACCCATCAGACGTGCAATTTTTGGCACCTATGTCATTTTATAATTGGGACAGAGAGATCTGCAGTTAAAAAGAAAAAAAAACAAAAACCCAACAATGAACTTGAACTTATATGAAATATTCTTTTGTTTTTCTTTCCATTGAAATATTAAACGGGTGTGGAACACTTGACTTGTAATTAAAAGCTTTGAAAACAAATAATAAATACATTTTTACATTACCGTATTTTCCACACTAAAAGGTCCACTGGATTATGAGGCGCACCTTCAATGAATGGCCTATTTTGTAATTGTTTTCAGATATTGGACGCACCGCATTATAAGATGCAATCTACAGTGCATCCACTAGATGGAGCTACGCTCAAGGAAATGCCAACAGAACACTACACTACATTAAACCCTGATTTTTAAAGCGACGATCAGATGTCAGTAAAACTTATTTAATAAAGCAGCGACACAGTTCACCTAACCAACAGCAAGTTATAACATTGAATCGTTAACGTTGAACTCTCTTGCCGCTGCTCTATTTCCGTGTTCAACTGCGAAACCGATCGCCTTAAGTTTGAACTCTGCGTTGTAAGCATGTCTCTAGCAAGGAGTAATTTTGGGGTTGACATATTACCGTAATGACCATAAACAAGGCGCACCAGATTTTAAGGAGCGCTGTGAGCTTTTAAGAAAATGGAAGGCTATCAGCTGCGCCTTTTAGTGCGGAAAATACGATATTTGAAACATGTTTTAATGAAGGTCAAAACTGAAATAAAGCTTGATCTTGTATTTTGGGCTCATTCTGTATTTTGTGGATGATACCGGACTACTTTTTTTTCTCCCACGCTTTGCAAACCTGCTGCTTTGAATGTGATGCGATTTTATTTTGAATTTTGATTTACAAGTTTCAAGCCACCAAGAGATTCAACCACTGTGTACCAAACTGCCTGACTCCGCCCTCAGACTGATTACTCATCAGCCATTTGTGGTTGGATTGCGCAAGCATGAGAGAGGGGCAGGCCAGCGGAGAGAAAGAAATGTGAAAGTTTGGCGTGCGTAGCGGGGCACAGCTGTTTCGAGAGAAATTGAGAGCAAAAATAAGAATCTTGAGTTGAAATGAATAAACAAAGGGAAGGAGTGCCATAAATATAGTCATCTCTGCAAAGTGATGCCCGTATCTGTGTTGTTTGTTTGGCTACCGATTTCCACCTCCGCTGGCAACTCTGGACATGGAGCGAAATCCCCTGCCCGTCTCACAAACGTGACAAATAGATTTCCAAAGACTGCAGTGCTGTGTGTTGAGGAAGACTGGACAAGTACGTCTTCTAATTTTCCTTGTGTGACATCAAGAGAGACTGAGAAAGGTTTTGGGGGGGAAAAACGTCTACTGGTGTGTAAGGTAAATAGAGCAAAAGTTGTAAAAAAAACAAGAGATGAAAGTGGACTTTTCTGAAAATTCCGGAATAAATATATATCGCACTTGGCCGATCACGCATGAATTAGTTTACACAAAACGCTATTCAAATACTCCACATTCAATGATTAATCTTCCTTTTGTTACGCACACGTGTACCCTTTGTGGCTTCCGTTCGGGCCGAAATTTCGAAATCTCCGAGATATGGCGAGGCCATGAGAATGCGAGGCGAGGGTATTACTGTCGTGGCGACGCCACTCAAGCTAAGCGAGCCTCAGCAGGAGATAGTCCGCTGCTCTCTGATGTGCGTGCTTCAGCGCGAACATGTACGCAAGCGCGTCTTTTGATTTCAACCAATCAGCGTCGACGCAAATGACGTCACACACAACAACAGCTAAGCTAAGTTCGCCGAGACGACACTCGAAGTCGGACGGAAACGATTTTCTGCCAATCTGTGTTTTTCCCTTTTTGGCCAAATATATTTTTTACGACAACTGTCTTGTCCACGGCGTCTTTTATTCGTTCCACTGGGGTTTAGCAGGTGTGTTTATAAAGAGACGAAAATTCTTTGGGGACTATCCCCCACATTCTAGTTGAGATGGTGTAACCCAAGAGGCAAAATGACGCTTGCTACTGTTGTTGCGAGTTGCCATTCGTTCTACTAAACCATTAGTCAAACGCCATCATGTCTTCTGTCGTTATTACACAAACAAAAATCTCTTTACTGTTACTAGTGTTAGTGCCTCAATATGGCTACGCTCGTGAAAGCAATACAACTAACTCAAACGCGTCTTCGTTCAATGTTGTCAACTAATATCCGGATTAATTTTATGCAAATTTTCCTCAATTCTCCAGAGAAATTTTCATAAAAATTTGAAAAACCCGGAATTCCGGGAAAATCCGGAGGACTTTCATCTCTGAATATATGTCCAAATTAATTCAGCAAGTGTGCGCTGTAGTCCAAAAATTACAGTACTTTTATTTCTGACTCCAGAGGAGAAAGCCTCTCCAGTCATGAACCTTTGTGAATGTTAATTAATCTTGAGGTTCGCTTTGTGGTCTCTTGGCCCTAAGCATGTGCTTAGTTGATTCATGCCTTTGTTCAGCTCTGTATTTATTGCTGATTAATGCAAAAATATTTGTCAAATCATCATATTTATGATACAAAATTGTAACAAAGATAAAACAAGTGTGATATATTGTTTTTCCAAATAGAGTGCCAAATGTCAAACTAAGTGAATTGTTTGATTTCAAGAATTTTCAACTTATGAGCAGACATCAAAGTGAAAACATGTAGAATGTGTGTTCCCCAACTTATTAGTGGTGGACACCTGTATTAATCAAGACATTAAGGGTGGCTCACAAATAACCACAGTTTAAGAATAGGATTTTGTCAACAATAGAGATTAAAGATTACATCAAATTAACAGAGTCCGTGAGTTTCTAACATTTTTGTATTGTTGGCTTGAAGTCTTGGGTCTTTTATTTTGTTGTTGTTGTTGTTGTTGTTTTAAGAACTGTAATAAAATTAATAATGGGAGCCACTCAAAAAACGGCCAAGCTGATATTAGATGGAATGACCTGTAAATAAATATGATAGCATGACAAGAATGATCATGACCTGCTGAAAACTGACTTAAAGCGGAAGATAATTAGTCCCCAAACGTGCTTCGGCATAAATAACCTTAGTTCATTAAAATCTGCCAAATAGTTCTCCACCAGAGTTATTAATAGAAAATAACGGCAAATTATTACTGTACGTATAATGACTCATGTCCCATCAATCAGGTTTCTCAATTGGAGACGTTACATTTAGCTGATCTGCATTGTCTGTGTGCGCATGCATGCATTAACTGTTTTTTTTTTAAGTTTGAAACGGCGTTCAGCAACATCCATTGGACCATAAACGCGTTTTTACTGAGGAAAAAAAAACTAATGCTGTGAAGGTTCTGCCCGAGTTGTGACGCTACTGCGTCAAACTCAGCACATTTCAGATTCTCCTAGTGCACCTTCGCTGGTGCAAAATGTGGGCTTTGGACGTTATAAATAAGATGAAGGCGTATGCATGGAGGCATGGCGTTTATTTACTTACCTTGAACCCCACCGATGTCTGCCAATGGCAGCAGCAGCAGCAGCAGCAGCAGCAGCAATAGGAGCCGCTCAATTTTGGGCAAATGTAACCCCGCGTCAAATAACCAAAAATCGTGTTTCAGATGATCACAATTTTATAACTGTCCAATTCTCTGTGGTGCCAAATTCTTCTGTCGCGCTTTCCGCTTCTCTCTCCCACCCTTTCCTTTTCTTGGCATCCCTCCTTTCTTTCCATCACCGTCTGGTCGATTTTAGTACAGACCAAGTTGACGTCGATCGGAAAAGGACACTTCCTGTGGTTTCTGTTTTACAAAGTAAAAGCTTTTTCGATCTGTTTTTAGAACGCTTTACTGGTTGCTAAAACCCGTGTTCGATTGCAGATAATGAACAGAATGAAACGCATCGACGGGTTCACCATTAGATATTAACAAGGAATTTTTGTTGTGCTCGCTGCTTACGCTCTATTTCACCATATGACTATTATAGTCCACATGGATCTTGTGGATTTATCGTGTGCTTGTTGACCCAGTAAAGGGGTGAGATTTTATTCAAATATTGAAAAAATATCGTTTAATTACCATGGCTTTTCACACGTAAATGTGCCTATTATTTTCCATTATTGTATTTCGTGTAATAAATTAACTGCCAGGCCTAGCCAATCAGAGATGCCGTAAAACCCATGTCAGACTGCACAAATGTAGCCCCATTTTGAGCCATCAGGCATGTCTCAAGCATAGAGTCTCGTATCCAATTTTGAGTTTTCAGACATGTCATAATCCATGGAGTGTGACATACTCAATGATGACGACGAAAGTCTGCCATGTCAGAACTTCCGTTCATCTTGCTGCATAGTATGACATGTCTGCAAATTATGCAAAACAGGTTTGCAGTCAGAACACCGAAGTGCTATATGTTACCAATGACACCGTGTCAGATATCTCTGAGAAAATCAAAATCGCTTGAATGAGATCTGTTATCATACACAAAGGAGCCCTGAGTGTTGTGAAGCAGCAATCGGAGATCCTGAAACAAGATTTTATTGATCTCCTTGGTAAAGTGCAATTTCTGAATGCTGGGGTGTTTTGAGTAGACAGGATGACATTTCAGCCGATTTTTGATGCTAAACATATGGCAATCGAAGGCGTGTACTGCTGAGTTTGTGCACTTTATTGATATTTTTACATAAAACATATAGTAATAATAATAAGAAGAATATGAATAAGAATAAGAATAATTAGTAGTAGTGGGTGCCCCTGTGGTGGACTGGTTAGTTCGTCGGCCTCACAGTCCTCTGCACTGTTCTGCAGGGTTCGATTCTGGCTCCGGCCTTCCTGTGTGGAGTTTGCATGTTCTCCCCGTGCCTGCGTGGGTTTTCTCCGGGTACTCCGGTTTCCTCCCACATTCCAAAAACATCCATGGCAGGTTGGTTGGGCACTCCAAATTGTCTCTAGGTGTGAGTGTGGGCGTGGATGGTTGTTCGTCTGTGTGTGCCCTGCGATTGGCTGGCAACCGGTTCAGGATGTACCCCAACAACTGTCTGTAGACAGCTGGGATAAGGCTTCAGCACGCCTGTGAGACCCTTCTAAGGATAGGCGGGTCAGATGATGGATGGATCAGAAGAAAAAAAAATGCATTCAATGAATTGATTTCTACAATGACTCACAGGGTCCAATTGTGAAGCAGCTACCAATTAAGTTAAATTATCACATCTGGTATTGTCTGACTAGACAGACTACATCACTCAATAAATACAAATTCAAAAACTTCTCTTTTTATCTCCTTAGATATCCATCCATCCAATTGACTACTGTATCTGTCTGGTATTTTATATTGCACCAGGAAATAAGGCAAGAAATTCGGTATATGAAATAGTCATCATTTTTATATATTTATTTATAACAATTACTTGTATATATATATATATTTCTTTATTTTGCAATGATCATATTATGTGAATTCAATGTTTGTTGAATTACACTATTTGAAATTAAATCTCTGTCTAAATAAATGAATAAGAAAAACATGTGTTGGGTGGGATGACATGTTCAAAGAAAGAAATCTGATATGTGTGCATGTGTGTGTAAGTGTTTGATTGGTGGGGACCACCCAAAGACACCATGTCTGGTCTCTTATACACATTGCGCATTGATTTCCTTTGAAGAGTGAGAGCTGTGTCACATACAGATGGCCTGCTGTGTAACCTGACTCAGATTAATACTCAATGTGGCCAATCTGTTGATTATGCTGACTTCATGACTTCATTATAACAGATGATTTGTCACAAAGCTATCACACAGTGATCGGTGACCACCATCCCTGAAAACTTGGATGAATCTTCTTATAATTGAATCTCAGGAGGTGAGCCCCATCAAACCCTGTCCGATATGTCCAGAAAATAATCTACCATATGCAGTCGAGTCATTGATTGCCTGATTGGCTCCGGTCTTTGTATGTAGAGTTTACAAGCTCTTTTTGTGTTTGGGTTTTCCTACAAAATTCCAAAAATGTGTTTTGTTAATTGGAGACTCTAAAGTGACTATCGGTGTGATTGTGTGTGTGAATGGTTGTTTGTCTATTTGTGCCGGCGATTAAGTGACCAACTCAGGTTGCACCCCGCCTCTTGTCTCGAGACAGCGGGCATAGGCTCCAGCACGGCCGTAACCCTAGTGAGGATAAGTGGTTAAGAGAATGAAAGATGGATGTGTGACTCTCCAGCACAAAAGCCATCAGAAGTCATAAAGTTGTGTTTGGAACCTATTTTGGTTCTCATAATCTTGCGCCTTCCCCTGAATGTGTCTGTAACAGAGGTTGACATTTTTTGGGAAACCCCACAGATCACGGGAATCATGCAGGATTCCCACAAGATAGGAGTAAATTTTACTTTTAATCCCGGGAGTGGGATGGTGCAGGATAAAAAAATTAACGGGTGCAAACAGGAGCAGGATTATCTGGTAGGGGGGAAAAAAAACTTGGACAGATGCATAGCCATTTTTAATGTATCTGACATCCAAAATGGAAACGGTACAGGAGTGGGAGCTGGTTTCACTGGGAGTAGGACGGGACAAGGGTTTGTGTATCCTAATGATCCTAGAAGCTATCGTTCTTTCTGGACAATCATTTATTTTTCATGCTTTGAACACTGCATCTTTTAATGTGACACAGTTAATTTTACTAACGAGCGTCAAGCCGCCAATATATTTCACCATGATCTCATCACATCTGTCCAGTGAAATTACCGAACACGTCATGGTGGACCATTGAAACTCTCCTAGACTGCCCTTCTACTGAATATTCATCATCCATTTGCAGCAGCAGTGATCACGTGTGAGGGAGAGAGAAATGCAAAAGTGCGTGCATATAGGAGTGAATATAGAGCGTATGTAGTATACATGTATAGTAGAGCGAATAAGCATCTTGAGTTGGATGAGCACAGGGAACGAGTGCCATAAATACATCCATCCCTGCATCCCTGCAATGCAACCACCGTTTCTTTGTTGTTTTTTTGGCTCCCGACTCTCACCATCTCCGGATACAGCACGTCCGGCAATGAACCAACATCCTCCGTGTCTTGTCAGAAAGAGACTGGAGCGACTGGTCAGGAGGACGAGTTCTGTCCTGGGCTGTTCCCTGGACACTCCGGAGGAGGTGGGCAACAGGAGGATGCTCGCTAAACTAAAAGCTATGATGGACAGTCCCTCCCACCCGCTCCAGTCCGCCCTGACAGCACTGGGTAGCTCCTTCAGCCAGAGACTGTTACACCTGCGCTGCGAGAAGGAGAGATACCATCGCTCGTTCCTACCGACTGCTGTCAGGCTGCTGAATAAACATGAGTGAAAACCAGTAACCATTGTAAATAGCACAGCCACCTTATGCTGTGTTTTCTGTGCTATTGCTAATTTATTATATGTATTCTACAAATATATTGCCAATGCTATATTTTATATTGCACTTATATTGAACTGTGTACAGTTCTTTTCTGAAACATTTATTTTGTGCAATGAAACACTTTGTCGTCTCCCCCCCCCCATCCCCGCACACACACAATTTTGCTGCTGTAGACTGCAAATTTCCCCAGTGTGGGACAAATAAAGGTTATCTTTTCTTATCTCATCTTATCCAGCCTCCCGAGTTTGCTGCAAATGGATCCACTACACTGCCTACATGTGACACAAACAGAGGTAAACAAACATGGTGAAACTCAAATGCCACACAGAACCACACTTTTGGAGGAGGAAACCGACTAGTACAGTTTATTTACTCAAAAGGAGTAGGAAGGAGTAGAAGACAGCTGGGATAGGCTCCAGCACCCCCACGGGCCTTGTGAGGATAAAGCGGATCAGAAAATGGATGATGGATGGATGAATAGATGGATGGATGGATGGATAAATAGTAATGAAAGAAGAAAACTTTTGGCCCTCACTTATGGTCATGTTTTATCTGAATTGTAAACTGAAAAATATACTTTTGATGTCCATGTACACTTCGAGCAGTTTTTATTTTCGATGTTAATTTCTTTAAGACTAATCCATCCATTCATCTATCCAATTTCTGCTCCGCTTTATCCTCACAAGGGTCGCGGGGCGTGCTGGAGCCTATCCCAGATGTCTTGGGCAGTAGGTGGGTGACACCCTGAACTGGTTGCCAGCCAATTGCAGGGCACACAGAGACAAAAAAATCAACACTCACACTTAGGGACAATTCACAGTGTTCCATTAACCTGCCATGCATGTTTTGGAATGTGGGAGGAAACTGGAGTACCCGGAGAAAACCCACACAGGCACGAGGAGAACATGCAAACTCCACACAGGAAGGCCGGAGCTGGAACTGAACCTGGTACCTTTGCACTGTGAAGTCGACGCGCTAACCACTGGTTCACCGGGCCACTCTTAAAGACTAATGTAAAAAAAAAAAATAATAATAAAAAAACATATTTCACTAATAATTTTCTGTTTTGTGCTTTCAGACCACAAAAGTGACAGACACTACAACAAAATATAGCATGTGAATGATTAATAAAGATCACCTTTATGCTGAAGAGCCAACTTAAAAAAAGATGTGCTCTTTTTAGGTTACACCCCATGCTGAGCCTGTTCTCCTCCACTACATCTGCCCTGTGTCAGCTAGACAGACCATACACAGGCCTATTCCCTTCTGGGACCCAATATTTCAGTAAAGTATCTATTCAGTGAGGCGTATCTAATTATGTGGCACGGGGGAGCGACACACAAGGGTGGAGAAGATGCGAAAAGGCTTAGCTTATCAGTCCAAACATAATGCCTCAAGAAATAGCTCCTTCATAAATGAGATGCTTTTGATAGTGATGTGCACCCGATGTTGAGCAAAAATGTAACGTTCACATTCTAATACATTTCTTCATGCTAAACCTATTACAATTCAATTACCAATGGGGACATTAAAGACAACCCTTATAATTACATAGGGAGACACAACACCTTTCAGACCACACACTTGGTATTTTCCTCAATTAAATGCTTCATTTCCACTTTCTAAAACCATTATACATAAAAAAAAAGAAAAAAAAGGTATAGAAATTATAGATAGTATAAACTGGTTTAGTTCCGAATGAAAAAGAGACGTCGTGGTAGGATTCCATAAATATATTCTTCCGACTTATTTTCGGTGTTTTATTTGCCTTAATTTTTGATTGATTGTTATTTTTTTTTTACATTTATTTGTTGATTTTACTGTTTATACAAATATAGCACACTAATTTCCCTTTTTGCTGCACGGTAGTTGGCACTGGTTAGCCTCACAGTACAGCAGTCCAGGTTTCGATTCTGGGCCTTCTTCCCATGTGGAGTTTTTATGTTCTCCTTGTGTCTGCGTGGGTTTTCTCTGGGTACTTCGGTTTCCTCCCACATTCCAAAAACATGCAAGGTAGGTTAATGGAACACTCTAAATTGTCCCTTCGTAGGACTGTGAGTGTTTATGGTTGTTTGTCTATGTGTGCCCTGCGATTGCCTGGCAACCAGTTCAGGGTATACCCCGCCTATTGGCTGAAGACAGCTGGGATAGGCACCAGTAGGTCTGCGACCCTCATGAGGAAAAGTGGATCAGAAAATGGATGAATGGTTTTTAAGTTTGAAATAAAAATTTCAAACATTCAGTCAACCAATCAATCAATTATTAGTGGAAAAGGTTAGCAATTGAAATTTTTAATGGCTTTGACAAGTGCCCAACAAACCGTGCAAGTAGTTTTAGTTTGAAAAACAAACAAAAAATGAAGTCACTGTCAAAGGTTAATTACTCATTCATTTTGAAAGTATTTCATGCAGCTATATTCGATGCAAAATGAGTATGAGGTTCAGCACTTTGTCCTGATTTTGAACATTTTAAAATTTGCAACAACAATATAGTGCAAAGAACAACATGAACAACATCAACTGCAACCAAGTCAACAATATGAGGTTACATTTCCAGGAATTAGTTATCCGTTAAAAATAGAAGCAAAAAAAGACATCGGATTGGAATTTAGAGACTGTAAAATCAATCGCACAACAACAAAAAAACTAAATTATTCATTCCTTAAGAGTACATGGAGTCGTTGCTGCAAAAATCAATGAGACAATGTCCTGGTAAAGAAATCGAGATAATCTACTGTCTTCTCAGTATGAGATTGCCAGACCCCGCCCTAACACCCCTTTGCACCCCCTTTACTTCCCTTGGGGATTCTTCCTTGACTCTTAAATGAGCTCTGCGTATGCACATTAGCCAGATGCCAGCAGAGAGCCATTAGCTCATGTCACATTGACAGCCCAACACACGCACACACCTCCCCCAGGCACTTCATTTATCCAGACTACCACCACCACCCCCATTCCTATTCACCACCCATCCGCCCCTCAACCCCCGGCCCCACCCAGACTTCCAACAATCCGTACTCCTGTCGTCTTGTGTCTGGAACGTATTTACTGAACCAGAAATCAATATTAATGTCATTTAATTTCATGTAAACTTTGGAATAATATTATTTAAAATAACTTTTAAGTATGAAGCACCTTTCGAGGTGACATACAGAATTAGATTTTTTTTCTTATTTGACTTTTGTCTTTTTCAAGGGGACTCAGACAGACTCAGCTGAACAGTAGGGTGTCACCCCAGTGCCCGTATTGACCAGCCAGCACTGCTAGCTATGAGAACATACAGTGAGTCTCTGGCTTCATGTCTGTAATCAAAGATCTTAAGAAACAATAAGAACTTGTCTTCTGGGATTGTGGGCCCTATTTGTGTGCGAAGCGCAAGTCTTGCGCAAAGCACAGTCTGACTGTGCGCATGGGTGAAATTTTCTTTCATTCCATATTTTGCTCGACTTCACAAGTAGAATTGGGTGTAACTGGGCATTAGCGCCTTTGTGCACTATTGTGTGATGGAAGTAGCCTTTTTCCGACCAATCTAGAGACATCCTTCATTTACATCAAAACCAGGGCGGTCGGAGGAGCAGTGCACCCGCGTATGCTGTGAAATAGACTCACTGGGATCCGTGCGTGACATTTGTAGGTAAACTGCAAGATCTCAACTTGAAGTTGGTCATGCATGTGACATGGGTAATTGGAGACCAGCTCAGATGTAGCACGTCTACCAAATTCACCAACAAGCTTAAGTAGACTATTGCCAGATTGCACGTAAATGACGATGCACTCGACTACTTTCTGTTGCCAAACTGTTGCATGATTCAGGGGCAAGGCAACTCCATCTGCTAGAACGCCCAGAGGTACAATATGGCCACAAACACGATAGACTAGATTTTTGCCAGCAAAAAAAAAAAAAAAGTTATGCACGTTTTTAACGCCGATTGCATGGGTCCCAGTAAACCAAAATAAGCCCTTCAGTCTTTGGAGTACAGTACTTTTAATCCCCTCAAGGGCAGCCTCGATGTGCTCAAATGGTATTTCAAATGAGAAATGGACATTGTTGACATACGCGTGTCTGCAAGACATTGTATTTTTCTTCATTAACTAATGAACATAACAAATGGCAGACCAGTGACTGGTGGGAAGCGCTCATGTCCTGTTCATCAGGTTTACTCACACTAGACGAGGAAGGGAATAAATGTAATGGACATAAAAAAACAAAAAAACTGGCATCACATTGGCTACTCCAGCTAATTGACTTGTAATAAACACAGATGAATTACACAGTCTACAACATGATTAATAGATTTTTCTGACAGGTTAAAAGAATAATAACTGATTAGGACAGCAGATTAAAAGGACAATATATGAGTTACTGAACAGAAAACCACTTCAGCAGTCGGAAAATCTTTAAGATGTGTGTGTATTGATTTTCTCCGGTTATTGATCATAGTAGGTAGTTCTTTTTGCTGGACTCCTGTTTAAGAAGCTTGCCTTTGGTGGAGCCACATGACATCAGAGTTAAATTACTGTTTGCTCATCTCATTCAGAACTCTTTGCTTTAACAGTAGCAATCACACGTTTGACTTGCTATTAGTGTAAATTGGATTGCGTTACTTGGGTTCACATTTGAAGGTCACACAGTGTTGATTAGATGCGAAAATGTGTTTGGCATGTGTGTATGGTATAAGTCATTGACCACGCTGCTTCAACTTTAATGTGTAAATAAATCATATTAGTACTGTAGATCCTTTATGAGTTGAAACAAAGGCTAGCTATGACAAATACTCCTGAAAATTCAAATTCAAATTTTAGGAAAATTAAAATATGAAAAATGTAATTTGCATTCGTATTCTGCTCCCCTGCGACAATACTTTGCTGAGCCACTTTTCCCTGTCAGGCAAGGCAAGGTGACGGAGTTTTGGTTAAGGCGTCCCATAAGTCTCCATACATAGGAGAAATAACACAGTTCATACATATATGGTTCCAACATGTATTTTTTTTTTTATATTTCAGAGAACCCAGAGAATGCATTTGAATAAAGAGTAACACATTTAAATCACCCTGATGACCGATTCAGCAAACAGACAGACATTCAGAGGCAAAGCAAACAAAACAAAAGAAGCTTACAAAGAATACCAGAATGTACATTGACACCATTTCAACACATTAACAGAAAAAAATACACTGAAAAGCAAGGAAACAAAAGTAGCTTTCTAAAATAACAAAAAGAAAAACATGATTTGAAATGCTTTCGAGGACCTAAATCAAAGGTATGAGAAAAAAACCCAACCAAAACGTTTTAACCAGGATTGAAAAGCATTTGCACTCCAGCCTGACTTGACTTCTGTTGGCAGCTTATTCTATTTGTGTGCAGCCTAATAGATAAATTCAGGTTCACCATGTTTACTTTGAACTCTGGGGTCCACTGATTGACCAAGTCGACAGATCTATATATATTCAATCAGTATATCTTGAATGTATTGGCGATAGTCTGTGCTATCAATTTTCAAGTCTTGCCACTGATACTCAAAGGGATTTAAGTTTTGACTTTGACTGGACCATTTGAACACGTGAGTATTCTTTGATTGAGCATTTTAGCTGTGGCTTCGTTATTTAGATTTTGTAGTCCTCTAAAATAGTGGGGCGGGCCCCCCTTGGAGTGTGGCGTGCGATACCAGGAGGGATGCATGTGACCCCAGAGAACATGCCTTTCCCCCCCCATACGAGAATAAAGTGTAATTGCACATCCACTACAGTAGGTGGTAGTGGTTTGTTTCATTGCCAGAGTGTGTTCAAGAGACTCCATGGAAAAATATTTGACAGTGATGAAAAGAAAGGCAGAGAGTGACTACAAAACAATGTTATTATTTTTTGCAAGTTATTTATTTATTTATTTTTATGTTAACAAGGATACAATAAGAGGAGTCGCCAGATCCCTTTTATTGGGGCACGTGCCCCAATATTAATGAGCTGTGCCCCAGTATCAGGTGCGGACTACTATCAGACTGACTGGTACACTGGAGAGAGAGAAAAACAAAGCAAAAAATGCTCCATTGTAGTTTTTACTATAATATGTCACAGACACCCATATAGACAGATGCTAAAAGCGCCAAGGGACTCCAGGGGACGCCAAAACAGGTATAGGGAGAAAAGAATCACCTTGAATATCAAACACATCAGTTACTATTCACTCTTAAGACAGGAAAGATAGTCGGCTGATTGATCCAAATACAAAGCAAAGCCCAATTACTGTAAACTGAAAAAATAATTCCAAATAAATCTAGACGACAACGCACTTAATCCCTTTCCCAACTACTTCCCTTTACCGCCCTCTTTTGGCCGATTGCCATATCTGACGGACCTGATGGCGATGGCTATTTTCATGTAGCTGGGGCGCAAAGGGGGTCTTAAAATAATTTGTTTTAACATAATTTGGAGAGTTTAACAAGATTCAATATGTGTATACTTCCGATTGGCCTAATATACGCTTTTATTATTTATTGAGGCTGTCTTTTTTGTGCGGGTACGGGGTAAGTGTACTTGAAATCAATGACGGTTGGGATCACATTGGCTACTCCAGCTAATTAGCTTCCTCCTTCTGCTCCCTTCCCCCGTTCATTTTGTTTCAAGCGGCACTGGCGAGTGGGCCCCACCTCTGAAATCCGGCTGATACATTATATCGACACAACTCTAAAAATTAATTTGAAAGACACACCGGGGGTCAGAGAACCCCCTACAAGCAGGCTTGTTGAAAATACGTCTATAGCACATCAAATTGAAGTGAACTTTTTGATCAGGGAACGCAAAAGAAATAAGAAAGAAACAAGAAGAAAATAAAGAACAAAGAGAGGGCGGTGTTATATAATCCCCTCGGGAATCTGGAGACAAAAAGTGTTGATTCTGTGGAGAAAAATCCTTATTTTGCGGAGAGCAAATCTTGATTCTGCGGCTTGAGAGTGGATTTTCGATGGGGATTAAAAAACGGCCTAAAATGATCATTTATAAAGCAAATTAATCTAATTATAATGTCAGAATTATTTTTTTAAATTATCTGCAAAACAAGAAACTCTGGAGCATAAAATTTGGGTTACAAAATAGTCAACGTCTCTTGGGCAGATTTAGTTATAAAATAATAATAATCATCATAATAATATAAATAATAATAATTATAGATTTTATTTTCAATTACTTATAAAATGAAACTATTTCACCAAACTATGGGGTTGAGGCAGAACAAGCGATAGTAGAGCAAATTTTAAAGTGTAAACTAGCCACTTGACCTGGATATCATAAACATTCTACATGCAGTATGACAATAAATATAATTCATGCAGACAGACACTTTATTTATTATGCCCGGGAATGATCATCTGTAGTGACGTCTCCGTTGCGTGACGTCATCTTGACTGGACGTCTCCATGAAATAAAAAGAAACAAAAGTGTCGCCTCCTTTCCCCATAATAACTCCACCACCTCCAGCATCACTCCTCTGTTGATATGATAAAAATGGGTCACAGGAGTGCTGGGGCCTACCGTCGCTGTCTTTGAGCGGTAGGCGGGCTACACTCTGAACCAGTCGTGGGGCACACACAGACATACAATCATTCATACTCACAGTCACACCGAGGGACAATTTAGAGTGTTCCATTCAGTTGCCATGCATGTTTTTGGAATATGGGAGGAATACCCGGAGAAAACCCATGCAGGCACAGAAAGAACAGGCAAACTCCACACGGCCCAAGCCAGAATCGAACCCTGCACTTTGAGGCCGACGTGCTAACCAGTCGACCACCGTGTCGCCCTCTAAACAGTCATGCAACATAGTAATTATTAGTAAAGTCCGTTGGCTGTTGTCACACTAGTCGAGCAACACCATAGGCAAACATACGAAGAAAATATTGGGGTGTAACATGCAAATCTTTCCCCTTACTTTACATGTGTGCTCTAGAGTTGTATTCATTTAAGTGGGACATTTGTGGTTTTGTTTTTTGTTTTTGTTCAGGTTAGAGTTAGTTGCTCTACCCCTAAAATTAATGAATTCATTCATTTTCCGATCCGCTTATCCTCACAAGGGTCGCGGGGGGTGCTGGAGCCTATCCCAGCTGTCTTCGGGCAGTAGGCGGGGGACACCCTGAACCGGTTGCCAGGCAATCGCAGGGCACACAGAGACAAACAACCTTTTACGCTCACACTCACACCTAGGGACAATTTAGAGCGGTCAATGAGCCCGTGCATGTTTTTGGAACGTGGGAGGAAATCGGAGTACCCGCAGAAAACCCATGCAGGCCCGGGGAGAACATGCAAACTCCACACAGGGAGGCCGGAACAGGAATTGAACCCGGTACCTCTGTACTGTGAGGTCGACGCGCTAATCACTGGTCTACCGGGTTGCCCTACCCCTAAAATGCAACAGCAAATGAATTCAGAAATTTGCAAATATGTCTTCTTGAGGACTTCTTGAAGAGACAAGCCAGTGCGATTCTATGTCAAAGATAATTAAATATGTACAAGCAGATTCATTTTATGAGAAAAATAGTGGGCCACCATTGTTGGTGCTGCACAAACTTATCAGGTACAACTACAACTACAGCCGACCCCTGCATATTCACAGTTTGGTAGCCGCGGATTTGCAAATTCCCTTTTTTTCAGTTTCAAAAAAAATATATTGTTTCATATTTTGTATTTTTCCAGTTTTTTTTCGAGGGTCCTTTCCCATCCATCCATCCATCCATCCGTTTTCTGATCTACTTATCCTCATAAGGGTCGCAGGGCATACTGGAGCCTTATCCCAGCTGTCTTCAGGCAGTAGTTGAGTTACACCCTGAACCTGTTGCCGGCCAATCGCAGGGCACACAGAGACAAACAACCATTCACGCTCACACTTAGACCTCGGGATAATTTGTGTTCCATTAAACTGCCACACATGTTTTTGGAATGTGGGAGGTAACCAGAGTACCTGGGGAAAACCAACGCAGGCATGGGGAGAACATGCAAACTCCACATAGGAAGGCCGGAGTCGGAATCGAACCTTGAACCTCCGCACTGTGAGGTGGATGTGCTGACCAGTTGACGACCAACAGAGTTGCTTGAGCCTTTCCCCGCCGACTTCAGGCGAAAGACAAATTACACCCTGAACTGGTTGCCAGTAAGTCACAGGTCACATGGAGAGTCAAACAACCATTCACACCCTCATCCACACCGTCACGGAGTTGGAACTGATCCCACGCTGCCCGCACACAAGTCCGGCGAGTGTACCACGCCACCATCAGCATCAGCAACTTGGGTCATTTCCCTCTTTAGTTAAAATAAATGAATACATAAATAATTACTAAATAAAATGTAATCCCCCCAACCCCCTTTTTGGGGATGATGATGTGTGTGTGTGTGTGTGTGTGTGTGTGTGTGTGTGTGTGTGTGTGTGTGTGTGTGTGTGTGTGTGGCTCCAGCTCGTGCTGCGAGTATGAAGCTGCTGTTGCACATAGTCTATATTTAAGCACGGGGTGAACGATAGCACTATACCGGATATTCTATCCTGTGAATGTGAATACAAAAGAAGTTGGATCAGTTCTTCCCTAACAAAGTCTTTGCAACTGCTATCACGGCATCACCGGCTTAGACAAAAGACAAGCAGTCAGAAGGTAGAGAAAAGAATATAGCTTTACTATAAAGAGGGCTTCGCTAGCAGAAGTTGCAACAATGCATCATACACGCATACATGGTGAAGTGAATACATGTTTGATTTTTTTTTTCAAAGTAGATGTTTTGTAATAAACGTATTAATTGGGTGTCGAAACAAGATTGAAACTCACTCCTCTGATAAACATAAAAAAGCTGCGCACATGATAGTTAATTGTATAAAAGCCAAAAAGCATCATAAACAATAAAGTTGCAAATGTTCTATTCTTTGCAGCATTTAGAAATGAAGTAAAGCACAGTGTACAACGGCACGTTGACATTTTTTTTCCCCCTTTCAAGAAGGGTCAGGAGGAACACAGCGAAAAGAGACACTGGAGTATTGTTTCCACTGAAAAAAAAATGAGCACAACAAAAGGACAAGGAACAGGAAAATATGCGTGATTCTTTCTTGCTTGCCATACTTCCAGTTGACAACATCTCCTTTCAATGAGCTATGGCTGTGAGGAGACAGAGCTTTTTTTTTTTTTTTTTTTCAATAAGCGGCTGAAGTACAGTGAAGTACACTTTGGATTGGACCCTGGGGTTTAAATCCTGGCCAGAACTATAGATGCCTCTTGCTGTCATCATTTTTTTGCTCCATATAAAGAAAGAATTGGAGACAGGGATCAAATAATTCAGTCCAAATTTGGCCAACAATTCTTGTCAATTTACAATATCTTGAAATGTATTCATTTATTTAAGAGCACAGGCATCCAGGAACTCCGGTTCCTCGAGAGCTATATCCTACCTGTTTTAGAGCCCTCCCTACTCCAACGCACCTGATTCAATTGTTCATGATTGTTTCAGGCTTCTGCAGAGCTTGCTGATGAGCTGATTGTTTGAATCAGGTGTGTTGGAGTAGGGAGGGATGTCCTTGGGTGTCTTGAAAGGCGCTTATAAATAAAATGTATTATTATTATTATTAAAATACGAAGGAATGGCTCTCGAGGAACCGGACTTCCCTATCCCTGCTATACAGTAAGGATTTTATACACTAAAGTTGATGTGGAATTTGCCACACGCAATTTCATGTGCCTCACAAGATTTTTAAAGGGTCAGATTCAGGTCAGGACTCCAGACTGCCCCTCAATGAGGACATTTTTGCTCCTAAAATTTGAGACAATGACAGTCAATTTTTCATCTATACTCACGCCCGTGTGACCAGTCAATCTGTAAATTTTTTAAAATGTCGTTATTAATACTATTTTTGATTTTTTTTTTTTTTTTTTGCTGCTAACAAACTTCTGCTCCACACTTCAGCCCATTTATCGGTCATATCGCAAAAATTAGAGGATTGAATATTAAATGTTCTCCATGAAATATCAGGTTTGGGGCCACTGTGCTCCTCGTAAAAAAAGAACGTTCGCCTGGAGCCCTGAAGCTAATTTAGATTATTACACGTGACAGTAAGAGTAGCACTCAAGAAGGAAGTTATTTTTCCCGAAATGCATCATTTTTCAGGCCCATAAGATGAATGTGCGCAACAAATGCCGTATATTGCAGCAGCACTTCGAGCTCGTACGGTTTGTCTTATTTACATTATACAGTGAAGAATTGCACAAGAGTTGTCATTTTTCACAATATGAACTTAAAACCATGAATAAATAAATGAATGTATTAGCGACAGTATATTACAATGCCAAAGCAACAGGTAAAATGAAGTTGGGTGTGAATTTTGTTCCAGAGTAAACATGTTAGTCAAAGCTACCTAACAAGGGGGTCTGGCAGACCAAATGCCTTTCGCATTTTCTTTGCAGGTACAAATTAGTGACTTTTTTATTGTTTGTCAGATATAGCATTTGGGAAAAACATTGAAATATTTACAACGGAGTGTTTTTTTTCTGGATGCAAATGTACATAATATATGCCAAATAAATAGTAAAACAGCAATTTTTTTTCTATGTGGACAGACATAAATCTGAATAACAAGAGCAACAGGAATACAACATGGATACAAGAAGAGCAGCACACTGTCTAGACAACCAGAACCTTTTTTTCATGTACGGCAGCATCATTCATTCGTTGTTTCCGAAAAGCCAACTGCCACAAAAATATACTGAACATGTTCCACTCCCATACTGATATTAACGCGTGACAACATGAACAGTAACTGATTTTGGAAACATGTTGGCTATTTCTCACACGAAACAACAAATTGGTTGAATACATTTTTCGGACAATTATTCAACAGACAATGACTTAATTATGAGTATGAATTAAGAGTATTCACATGAAAGAAACAAATACTAATATGAAGTAAAATGTGAACTCCAGTTATTAACTGAAGTGAAAATGTAAAACTATTTGATTTATTAGCACTACTTGTGCGAAATTTAATTGTGCTGAATGAATGTAGAAAGTCAACCAGCCCCGTCAGAATAATGCCATGACAAAGCAGTAATTAACAGTGGCAATATAGCAGGCATACATACGGTGCCGACGCCTGTTTTCCTTCAAAAGAGCACCGGAGCATTTCTCATTTCTAAGTTATGTGTCAAATTATTTATTTTTTTCCCCCATGCTATATGTTTTTACAATTTCTATGTATATCTAAAGCTTTCTTCAACTGTTGACAAATTGTTTGCATTTATAAAAACACTAACGAGGGAGGAATCGATACTTCTGTAAAAGAAAGATGGGTTGAGACTAAACTTGGAGATGATTTTAAGACTGACAATTGATGCTAAGGTGCCAAAGGATTGTTTAAAAAGCCAACTTGGATAGACTGACACATTTCTGTGACGTGACATTACTGCCATTCTTCTTCTAGAGTCTCGCTATTATGACGGACAAGACCATGATTGTATGCTCACAATCCTACAAGAAAAACAAAACAATTATTTTCTCTAATAAGTGTATTATATTGTGACTACTTCAGTGTGCTGTCTGCCCAAATGAAGCACTTGACCAGTTCACCAATCCCAGGATAGCAATTAACAAAGAATGCCTTATTGAGGTTGGGCAAGGATACTACGGTGCAAATATTACAGCATCCAGTCCCATAAATCTTGAATGCTGCCAAAGCTTGAGGAGGACATCATTTCCTTATCAGAGGTGAAGAAATAGTATAAATAACTGGGGTGTATACCGTTGGTTGGAAACGAAACACAAATCGTGAAGAAAAAAATTCTGAACACATCTTCAGGATCTCCGATTCTCACGCTGCATACATCTGCCCTCCAATGAAACCGCATGCGTACATGAAGTCATCTTTATTGATCTTAGCGAAAAAGAAATGGCGAACTTTGCTGCTGCTACCAATAAGAAAATACTTTTTAAAAAGTAGTAGGCTATAATAATATAGATCTATATGTTCCATTGTTCATTGGTGATTATGAGATTATTCTGCTAGGTAGATGCTGCAGTGTTGGTAAAAAACGAGTTCAATAAAGTCAGTAAAAGTGAGAAGAAGCTAATCATCATGTATGCCTCACGATACTTCAGTAAACAAATGTGACAGCATCAGTCAGCATGCTTATGAGAGACTGAATTTTGTCCACTGGTGTTCGTTCCGCAAGCATAAGTAACTCTTTGATGCCTTCCAAGTTTTAATTCGTCAAACGCACTCCATGCTCCGTTACGATTTTTGTACAAATGGGATGCATTAGCAACATAGACTTTCAGAGCCGCTAGGAGCATATATGGCTTTTTTTGTGGTTACCATCATGGTGGACATTTGCACGACAACATTGGATGCAAGGTAAGAAAAGTATTTCTACCACAGTGGAAAAGGCAAAGTGATTCTGAAGAATGTGATATACCCTGCAAGTGGGATAAAACAATAGATGTGTATCAAGCATGATGTCGTGGCATGGTCGTGGTGGTAGTGCATAGATGTACGGGGCACTAAATTATGTGCCAGGACTGTGTACAGACTTCATTAAGATTTACAGAGACATCTACCAGCTGAGGAAACTTAAAATCTTTCTTCGTGTACATATCAATATGATAAACATATCTGCTAGCATCCTGGTGAGTTTGACGGTTATAGGCTGATATGTTGTTGAACCTCATTGTACTTTGAAAAAATCAAGAAAGAAAGACTGGACAGCTTGAAAAAATAAAATAAAATCATGGAAAAAGTAAACAGAGTGCTTTTCTATGCCTAAAAACGCCAAAAGCTACCCCCGAAGGCACACTGAAGTCTGTGTGGATAAAGGGCAGGCCGAGCACAAAGCAAAATGAGCACTTTGACCAAATTTCTTCTCCGTGGGAACACTTTCCAAGTTCTGGAAATTTAAAATAAAGGCATGACCTCAAATTGCTCTCCAGCATTATCTGACTTTACCTGCAAAGGAGAACCTACGCGGTCGACATACTGGCCAAGTTCTTTTCACATATTCATAGAGTCTTCATCTTTCTGCGTGTGTCTACAACACTCCAAAGCAGGCCGTGCAAGTAAGTGTCAAAAGTCACACTGGGTAGCACTATGCCAGCGAGTAGATGGCGTTGACTGGTGAGGTGGCCTCCGAGCTTTCATTGCCTTCCGTCTCATCCTTGTCCTTCTTTACCGTGTACTGGCCGATGAAAGAGCCGTCCTCATTGAACTGGCCGTCACCGCCTTCACCATAGTCCACCAGGCTGTCATCGCTCTCCTTCACGTTGCCCTCCAGTGATGTTTGGCTACCTTGAAGAGGCTTGTTGTCTTCATCGCTGCTGCAAGCCAAAGAGAAGCATGGTGTTAGTTGTCAGAAAGATTATAGGTCACGTAACTCTTGAGGAATCAATTGAGCACTGGGGCCAGGCCATGAAAATACGATATCCAGTTCTTTAATGTGATGACTGTTCGATTTGAAACTGGAATATTTTGATTTGGATTAACTCAGTGGGGTTATGACTTTGAATCGATATGGTGCGTGTCAGTTGGAGATGTTATGATACTTTTTTTAATTTTCATTTACATACATTTTAATTAACTTGTCAGTACTGTAAATTAGTGTGTGTGTGTGTGTGTGTGTGTGTGTGTGTGTGTGTGTGTGTGTGTAACACACACACATACACACACACACAGAAAATCCTTGTTTTAAAAAAATAAAACAATGCTTGTTTATTCATTAAAAAAACACTAATAAAGTCTAGAACTGTATTTCTAGTTGATTTAATGTTATTGTCATTGATAAAACAGTGTGTAAGGATATTTCCAAGTGACCTCAAATTTATGAACGGTACAACCACGTGCTTTTGTTTACAAAAAAAAAGACAAAAAAAAAAAAAACAATTGAAGGGCATTTCTCAATGCTGAGAAACTTTGGAAGTCAAAGCCCTTATCTCCTGTGACGAGCCCAAAAAAAAAAAACAATTGAAGGGCATTTCTCAGTGCTGAGAAACTTTGGAAGTCAAAGTCCTTATCTCCTGTGACGAGCCCGTATGACAGTTGATGTCGATACTTTCGCCCACGCATCCACAATCCATTCACACATGGTGGCGTAAGTCGCCCAGCGCTACTTCCTAGTCTTGGTTAAGGTGTGTTTCCCGTCTGTCATCCATCACTCCCAAGCTGCTCGCAAATTCACTTTCAACGCTCTGTTTACACCAGTGTTCAGCGGTTGGAGTTCTTTTGTGAAACATCCCAGAATGATGGCAGGCTCTGCATTCATTTGCTTCACTTGGTTTTTCACAGCAGCAGTGAGATGGGCGCGCATGGACTCGCAGATCAACAGGGATGGTGATGCGTGGCATAAAACCATCCGGTCTCTTTACATACACCCCTCTCATTTTCTACGTCTCCACCCAGCCCTTTTGATTGGCCTAAACGATGACTCCGGCTGGAAACCTTTCTTTTGGTAGTGTCTTCCTCTTGAAAATGTCCATAGGTGGAGGTTTCTGTCCATTACCCTGGCAACCAAGAACAACAGTGAAAGCAGACTTCTCATGCGAATTGATACCGTGCTGGCCTCCTGTTTCTCCACAGTATGGTTCACGGGGATGTTATAAGTGAGGGAGACTTCATCCATCTTGGTGATGTAGTTGTGTTGGATCTTTCTGTCTGTAATCTTGTTACTGCAGTAGGTGCGAAAGATGGTCATCTTTTCTTTGTAATCCGCTGGCAGTTGCTGTACCATGGTAGTCCTTGCACGGATGGAGATATGACGGCTTTTCAAGATGGAAACGCACCAAGATGGAGCTCCTCGAAATTGTTCAAACTTCAGGTCTCGTACTATCATGGTTGCCTTCTGTCGGATGCTGACTGTAGAGACGCCTCTCACAGCTGTTTTTGTTCAATAATCCATTTTTCAAGTTGGTCTTCTAACAGTGGCCACCTCGCTTTGTTCCCGCAAAAACTCACTTTCATCTCCTTAGCTTGACAAAGTTCATTTTCTTGCTTCCTCCACTTCCGAACCATAGATTCATTGATGTTGAACTCTTTTGCAGCTGCACTATTCCCATTTACAACAGCGTAACTGATAGCACGTAGTTTGATTTGTGCCTCGTAAGCATTTGTCTTCACTGGTTCCATTTTCATGGCTCCTTACTTAGACAAACAAATGATTTCTTGTAGCACCGGTAGTTTACCTGTGTGAAATGTGACGGAGGTAAGCGTATGTATTGTATGTATTCCATAATGTTCTCTGATTGGTTTGTCGTTGCCAGCGAACATAGTGCACATTTGATGTCCATGTGTCAGCAGGAAAAGTTCGGGAAAAAGGTCGTACAGTCATTCAAGCGTTGCGCTTACCGAAGTTGCTAAACAACATATTTTGGAATTCAGTGCACACATAAGGTGCACCGGATTATTTATTTATTAGAAAATTTAAGCCTTTTAGGTGCACCTAATGGTGCGGAAAATACGGTCACTATATATATTTTCCGCATTCGATTACCTCAGTTCACAAAAAATGCTGGAGGCTTTTATTTTTGCTACGAATACCTGCTTATTTATGTGTACACTGTCAGGAAGATAAGATAAGATAAGATAAGATAAGATATCCTTTATTTGTCCTACACTGGGGAAATTTACAGCCTTCAGCAGCAAGATTGTGGGTAGAGGCTGTAATCTTGCTGCTGAAGGCTGTAGAAGAAGTCAAGCTAACCACAGCGACACTTATTTATGCTATGCATGACAGTAAAAACGCCAAGGCCAACGTCAAAATAAATCTTTCAAAATAATCTAAAGACATCAATGCCTTGGTACAATTGCATTTGTTGTTCCTGGTTTGGTGTAACACCTGACATGACTCCTCTCCCAGACTGTGTTTGGGCATTTATTGCCATCACAAACTGTTGCTTTTGACCCCCATAACCCGAAGTCCTGAAACAATGGTCCCTTGCTAATTTAGGGGGCTAAAAAATGACTTAATTATGATGACATTACATTGCAGTGTACGGTGTGCTTCAAACATTAACATTCAAAGGAATTTAGGCTATTCAATTACTTAAACATGCATTGTTTTGGAATGCAAGCAAAATTGGAGAATTGCAAGCATGGGAAGAACATGCAAACTACACACAGAAAGGTCTGGGCAAAATTCAAACCCAGAATCTTTGACTGTGAGAGAGACGTGCTAACCACATGCATCCGCTACGGCCTTTGTGGGAACTCCCTCACCATGAATTCCACATTGCCGGTCAAATATTGACTCCCTTGAGCCAAAGCGATTTATCTGTAATACTTTGTGTATATTTCAGTTTACATGTTTTTTTTTTTTTTTTTTTTAATAGCAACCAATCTCTAAAAGGTAGAAAAGATGGCTTGGCAAATTATCTCAAACAGACCACTGGGTTAAGTACATACTGGTGTACTTGAAGGAAATAATGTGACAGTCACTTTCTTGAATTAAAAATATCTTGAATTAGAAATAAATATACATGACCATTGACTCATCCAAAGTCATCACGCGTTTAGTGACGTGGCATGCAAGAGTTGCGCTTGTGTGTGGGTGTGTCTGCGTGTGTGCTAAAAGAGTAGATATGAAAACTTTGGATTGGCTTTGATTGATTGGTTAACCTTTACTTGCTTGAAACTACACAGCCATATCAAGTTAGGATGGCACTTTTTCCAGGTTGACCTTGACCAAAAAGCAAATAATGCTTTAGTCAAACAGGCTGTGAAATCTGTTTGACCCTAAATTCTGATATCCTCAGAACAAATTCTGGACACTGGACAAGCACAGTGCCATAAAAGATGCCTCGGCCAAACCAAAGTACCTGTTCTTGTTTTGCTTCCTGTCAGGCAGCGATGAGTCATTTCAGCGTATAATAGAGACAAGTGGTGAAGAGAGGGCAAGAGAGGAGTGAAGGGTTAACTTGAATGGGAAAAAGAGGAGCTCTTTACAAACACATGGGGCTGCACAGGCGTCACAGATTAGTCCATGAGTCTGACCAGAGACAGTGGCTGCGTCTAAATGCGACATTTATTTGGCATTATCGTACATAAAGATTTCCCACAGCATCAAACCAGCAAACATCAGCATCCTTCAAGTGGTGACAAATGCTGATGGTATACATTTCCCACATTACTGATGAGGAACTTTAAATTTAATGCCATTAAAGTTAGCCCCCTGTCATTCCATGATGGAATTGCAGACTTCTATGGCAACGGCTTTTCAGCTAAAGTGAGATTTACGAGTACTGTATAAAAAAGAAAACGAAAAAAAAAACATAGTCAAACATAATTAAATGGGATTGATAGAATATGTGTTGTAAAAAATATGACTGTAAATGAAGTTTCATAAAAGCTTTATATTGCTGTTTTTTTCAGGATAATAATGACAAAAAATTAAGAGAGTTAAAAATTAGTTTAGTTAGCATGCAACACAAAACATGTTTTGGTTAAAACAAGGAAACAAGGCATAAGTCATTTTTCTTTTAGAAGAATGATGCCTCGGCAATCAGTGGAACCTGAAAGGAGCAAAATACATAACATGACACAGCATACTGCCACATTTGGTCTCATTTAAATATCTAATTCAAATGTCCAACAGATAATCTTTGGGAGAAATTTATTCCTCTAAATTTTTCAGAAAAAGCTTCAGAACCACTGCTAAGTATATTCCGGCATCTTCGGTTGCTATGTTTTGCAGAAGTCACGGCAAAATTTGGGAATTACTGGACGGGACCAAATTATTTTTTATTTTATTTTCGCAAATTACGGTACCAGATTACATTTTTTACACCATCTGTTTTCCAGATTTGTTTTGTGGGTATATGCTTCTTTTGTTATAGCATTCAACTCGAGGCAACCTTAATTGTGCTTTTTCATTTGCTGTAACCATCTTTGGCCAGAGTAACTTGCTTTACTGCATGGGGAATCGGTACAGTCCTCAAAGTGTGAAAAAACAAGTGAAGTAAGTGATATACTATACAGTACAGGAAAAATGAACACATGTTAACAATGCAATTGAAAAGTGCCCCAAACTTCTACATAATTGGGGCAAATACAATAAGATGTTTCAGAGAGGCTTGCTTTATGGAGGAGAGTCCATTCTTGAATCTGAGCTGATGATCAACTACAGCAGGTTCTGTTTGGTGACACTTACTGATAATCAAAAGATCCATCCGGGTCTTTGTGATCAACAGAATCCAAGGGAAGATCTTTTTTATCTCGGACTGAAAAAAAGTAGGAAAATGGGGAAGACCGTGATTACCTTCAAACACATTTAGTGACTAATTCAAACTGACTTGCAGTATTTGGTTTGATGAATAGATTTGTGTGGTCAGTTTTTTTTTCAAACATTCAATCTTCTAGTACGTATTACTTTGTCAGCTGTTTAAATATTTCCAAATTTCCATGCCAACTGACTCCAACAAATTTAACTCACCAGATTTTGAACTGAATAAAACTTGCTGTACTTGTTATAGTGATGGTACAATACTAAATCTCAAATTTTAGGTCAATCGGACCAAGGGTTTGGGAGCTATGGCCCACCAAATATTACCTGTAATTAGTTTTACAAAAAGGGGTGTGGCCTCTGAACCCCTATATCTCAGGAACTATTGGGTCAATCTTCACAAAACAGGTATTGGTGGTCAGCGAATCCAAATCTGCAATCATTTCAAACATTGGTGAAAATTTTAGTAAATTTAGCGTTTGACCTAGAATCTGACCTCGATGTGTGATATGAAGTATTTTCGGTCCATTCGGTCATTTGGTTGCATTCTAATTACAAGACTCTGTGTCATGGATGGTCGGTGTCAGTATCGGCATCTTAAATCCCGGAATGGAAAATCACTTGTGGCCACGCCAATTTTTGCCAAATGTTGTCAAATTCAGTGGGCCGTAGCTCCCAAACACCTGCTCAGATTGCCGTCAAAATTTAAAGTGTTGTGCCATCACTATAACAAGTACAACAAGCTTCATTAAATTCAAAATCTACTAGGATAAGCCCACTGGGTGACTTGGCATGGAATGACCCACAAACATCTTGAGTACTGCTGCCATTATTTGGTCCTAATGTGGTAATAAACTCCTTTCAATGATGCTGTTCATTTATTACCGGTAGTTTTCTGTTATCTCACTCAGCTCACCAGGGGTGTTAGTTCAAAACTTTACACACGTCACCACCTACCTAGACGACTTGTGAAAGCAGTGATGAAACCACCATCTAGACATTATAGAAACTGCAAAACATTATAGTCATCTATAAAGAATTTAAAAAAATAAATTCAGCATCAATTTTCATTGTTAACTGTGACACTCCACAAACTGTTAATTGTCGCTGTTAACAGTTATCATTTGTTAATAATAATAAATAATGAAGCAGTTTTTTGTCCTGAATGTTGAAACAGAATCCAAAACAAAATTTCATTAAACCGATAAAAAAAAAATGTCATCATTCCATTTTATTGCCACTTGCTGTAGTTTTTGTGCCACTGCATTTGACCTTTTGCGCCAATGATGATATAATCTATGAACAATCATATCTTGTTAAAATCTAACTTTTGTATTCTAAGACCAAATGTAAATGTGGCCGAACATCTGCTGAGGATGTTATGCTGTCGATCGCAGCTAAAATCATCTGGATTTGCAAATTTACGATTATACTAACACAACTGGTTTTTTTTTTTTTTTTTTGGTTGTTTTTTTTCACCATGTTTGCATGCAGGAGGGGGTGACTTACTTCAAGCGGGCAAGACTAATGGGCACAAAAGTTCATACATCGGCAGTCAGGCTGGTGACCGACAGTGGTTATGTTGGCATCTAAATGCTATCTTGGTTAACACTTGAACAGTTGTAAACAATTCAATCCAGCGGATTGAGAAAGCTGGCTGTGTTGTATGACTCTCGGTCCTATCCCACACCGTGTGTGTGTGTGTGTGTGTGTGTGTGTGTGTGTGTGTGTGTGTGTGTGTGTGTGTGTTTTTTTACTTTATTCGTCTGCGTCTGCTTATTCATGCACATGCGTGAATTACTACGTACATTTTTTACGCCAATGCGAGGCGGTCAAAAGTTCATTTCAACATACTCAAGCAAAATGGGCTAAGGACTAAAATTGCCCTGGAACGCTTCAAATGCGTCACTGGTAACCCAGTTCCAAATACTGCATTGGGATCGCGCCCGCGGAGCACAGGGAGGCATGGTTGGATTTATTTTTTCAATACAACACCCGATTCCCGTGCTTCGCTGCTGTAGAGAGGGTTTTTTCACCAGCCGGCGACATCCTCCGGTCAAAGAGGACCGCCCTGATCTTTCTCAAGGGGAACATGTCCCTATTGGGGTATCCATCCCACTTACAAGGGGCCGTTTGAGGAGGAGAAACAGCAGGGGGCTGAACACGAAAAAAAAAAAAAGTATTTTTTGTGTGTAAAGTGATCTGCACTGTTTCACAACAAATCCAATTGTGTACTAGCCTATACACTTTTTTTTACAGCCGTGCTTAAACTAGTGGTGACTCGAATAGGGATTAGGGTTCACATTTCTCCCACGGCGTCATGTACGCTTGGTGAAATGTAAGGACGGAAGCGCTTTAAAAGGACGAGGACAGAGGACGATTGTTTTATGAATAAGGATGGACGGACGATGACGGAAGGGTGCCCAGGTTGTGGACGGCGGACGACGGGCCGACAGAACAGGGTCAAGTTCCCATCTATGCTTTTACCCCTACACTGCTTTAATTTGACTTATCGTCAAAAAAAGACTTTCTTGCACTTTAAAAAAAAGTGAAGTTACAAATAAAGTGGAGCATGTAGAGAGAAACCAAGGAGATATTTGGATTCAACATCCGAAACTGCCCTACAGACTGTTGCCAGCTATTTTGTTTACATGTTTTTGGGGGAGAGGGGGTGCAGACCAGTGTATTTAATGGTGTAGATATACTCAAGTTAGATTTAAACCACTGATCAAAGACTGTCATCAATAGAGTTCATACAGTTAGTAATGAGACTGTTATGAAATCAAATATTTAAACACATCAAATTCGAAAAAAAACCTTCATGCTTTGTTTGAGCTGTGCTTGGGCAAATATGACTCAGCATTCGAGGTGTAATGATAATGTTTTAGTGTTCATATTTTTCTGTATGGCACATTCAGTACAGTAGAGTTCCCAGATTGTAAACATTATATAAGGGAGTGGAACAACAACCGCCTCACACTCTAGCCATACATCTCCTGTGTGAACAAATACAGTGCAGCTCAGTCTCTGGCTAGTGAATTGTGGAGGTTGGGGCTAGCAATATGCATTTGACAGCATGTCAAACTTTTTACTTCATCTTTAACACTGTCCTAACTGCTGTTGATTCCGTTATATGAAACTGACCAGTATATACTCCAAATTTTTTTTAATGTTTTTATGTTTACAGTACTAAATGATTTTGTTTATTTAAATTCTTATTACAATTGTTCCTATTTTGACAAAGGGCACGCTATTTTCTTTTGCATAATGTTCCCTTACTGACCGGAATGTGAACCAACTTGTGACTTTCAAACCAAGGACCCAGCGAACTGGGATTTTTGGCCCCATCTTACACTCCCACTTAGCACCTCAGTCAAGTCTTACCTGGATATTTGCCTCCACGACTCCTTTTGATGAAGCAGACGATAAGAAGGATCAGTATGATGAGGGCGATGGCGCACATCAAGCCGATGAACCAGCCCTGAGTTGCAATGTCGACCTGGTCAATGTAGGCTGGCGACGTGCACAAAAGCCAAGGCGCTCACACACACACACACACACACACACACACACACACACACACACACACACACACACAAACAACCACATCGAGTGGGGCAGGAGAAGAGAGAAAAGTGAAGAAAATAAGTTCTTTTCCTTCCAGTTCCAATTACATGGAAATCTGTTCACATTTCGGGCCTCAAAATCATTGTCACATGATTATTATCAGGATTGCAGGAAGGTGTCATTGACCCTCATTTACTCATAAATGCATCGGAATTTTTGTACCCTGCGCAGAAGTTCCGGAAAATAACGGTCACATTCACAACACATGCGTGCCAGCACATTTTCCTTCTTTCTCTTCATATTTTTTTACTTGGATGTATATATTGATGAATCAGAATTCCTCCTAAATTACGTGCACTAATGTGCATAAACATCGTCAATCATGGGAAAAGATGGGAAAACCAGATATTTATCAAACTTTGCTCCGTTTCTTCATCAATACCGCAAAATGGGCCGTTGAAGGTACACTCTAGTTACTATCAATGGTCCATCCGCTCCCTTATATTATAATACATATCAATCAATCAATCCTCCGATCTGCAAGTTTTCACAGTATTAGTGGTTGGGAGATCAAACATTAAATAATCAATGAGAATTTATATTGCCCAAAGGCTGCAAATTAGGCCCTAATACTTTTATACAGTATACATATAAACTTATGAATACATTACCAGTGGTGTGTCAAAAATGTTAAATATTTTGTGTTCAGTTGTTCTAATGTGTTTTAAAACATTCAAAATGTTTGTATAAAATCAAACGAATTCTAATTTCAAAATGTTCTTTTTTTTTAATTACCGTAATACTAAGAGCACAAATTTAAAGTTGTTTAACTGTCAGCTTTTTTTTTTTGCTGCTTTTTACTGAAGGTTTAGGCATGGTTTCAGTATCGGTACTGTGACATTTTATGTGGGTATAGTGTCAAAGTCAAATTTTAGTATGCAGACAACACTAATGTGCAGAGCACAAACCAACGTTCCTTTCAATGGAGGTATTCCAAGATACATGACCACATTTTCAGATAATAAAAGAAATAACCCAGGGGTCTTATTTGGGTTTTGCACGTTTATTTGACCTTGCCAAATTGGACTATTGCCAATATTCGGGTTTTGAAAGGGTTCGTGGCTGTATGTAAAAGTAGTCTGTGTTCATGACTCAACAATAAGGAAGAGACTGGGCAAAAACGACATCCATAGCAGAGTTCCAAAGCCAAAACCACTGCTGACCAAAACGTAATGGCTTGTCTTTCTTCAAACATATGAATGATTCCTCAGACATTTGGAAGAATATTCTATGGACAGACAAGATAAAAAGCTAATTATTTTGAAAGGTGTGTGTCTCCTTGCGTAAATACAAGACCGCATTTCAGAAATAACCCCATCATACCAACAGTCAAATATAGTGGCGGAAGTGTGACAGTCTGTGACTGCTTTGCTTATTCAGGACCTGGATGACTTGCTGTGATTGAGTGGGCCAAAATGTCTCCACGGAGATGTAAAAGACTCGGCAGTTAAAAAAACAATTGATTTCAGTTGTTGCTGCTGATTGTTGTTGTCGAGCAGAGACACGTTTGGTAGAAGTACCAGTAGGGTTGAGAGGCAGAGAGCGAAAAACCCCAAAACAAAACAAAACCTTTGCATAGCTGAGATCGAGCACTTTCCATTATGCCTGACACCACATAAAGGTGCTCCCCAAAGTTGGGTTGTTGCTGCTGAGGCTGTCCCAACCAGTTAATAGGTTTAGGAGGGAAGTACTTTTCCCCCGCCCAGGGCCATGTAGCTTCGAAAATGTTTTTCTCGCCTAAACAAACAAAATTACAATTTAAAAACAGCATTTTACATTTATATGGATTATCTGTGTCTGATATTTACATTTGTTTGATGACCTTCAACATAAAAGTGGGGAAACTATCGAAAAAACCCCAAACATTTTTGAGAATAGGGCAAATATTTTTCTGACAGCACTGTACATTCAGTTCAGATATCCGTGTCCAAAGCTTTCCCACATCACTATCCATTCTTTAAAAATTATAACTTTTTCATCCAAGTTGACCACAATAAAAGAAAATGATTAGGTATGGCAATTCAAAAGCACTTCATCCTTACAACCAGTGTAGGCCATTTGCCTGCCAATCCGACTCCACCAGGCCAGGTGTGGTCTCACCTGCTTTGGTCTCAAAGGTGACAGATTTGCTGGTGATGCTGCTGAGTTCATGGGAGTAAACCCTCAGATGGTACTTGGCCCCCGCGATCAAATCCTTCACTGTAATGGGGGGTTGGTGTGTCACAGGTACAGTTTTCATTGTCTTGTTGCCTTGGAGACACAAGAAAGGGCCAATCATACTCTAGGGGGGTGGCGTTGCGTTTAACACTTAGGCCTACCATTACGGCTTTAAAATGGCCAAGCATCATCAAAGACTGAGTCACGACAATATTATTTCAGGGAATTACAACTGTACGATGCACATCATCATTATCATCCAGGCTGATTTCCCTCTGGAATACATGTAGTACGCACATATAAGTTAGATGAGAATATGTTTTTGAAGCATCTAATACTTTGAGCCAGTGAGTGAGGGGCATTTTAACTGACACTTTCTTGTGGCAGTACAGTTTATCCAAAAAGGCACTATGTTCCAGAGGTAATCACAAGAGGGCAAGGAAATGGAGCAGGTGTTCAACAAAGCAAAACCAATAGACACCCCAATCTATTCATCCAAAGTGCCTCTTCTTACTGTTTCCAACCGAGTGAATTGGAAAACGCAAACCATTGTTTGCAAGCAAGCCCTCACTTAGGGAAATGCAATCGTTCCAGTTAAAAAAACAAAACATGGTCAATACTTGAGCATGACACTGAGGAGGGAGTGAAAAGGGAGAAGGCAGCACAAGGTGGTGATGTCATGCTACATGCTTTCAACCACTTCAAGGTTGAAGTTATCCAACAGAACTCATTAAGAAACGGTCTTTTCAATATCAATCCATCAGCAAAGCTAAACACAAGTAACACAAGAGAAAACATGCCACTCCTCTACCTCGTCCATGAATTCCTATTGTTAAGGACGCTGTATGTTAGTTGCTCCATGTACAGCACTTTGTACGCAGCGATGGCTGTTTGAAAGTGCTCTATAAATACAGTTGAGTTGAGTTTGCAGGTATTGGCATGAATAAATATACCATTGTGATAATTGAGTAAAATTGTCATATTTTTTACACGTCATTAGATATACTGTAATTAATTATCTTCAATTTGTATCTATCTATCTATCTATCTATCTATCTATCTATCTATCTATCTATCTATCTATCTATTTATTTATTTATTTATTTTATTTTTATTTACAGCTATGAAGAAATCCGTTTTTGCCCATGCCTGTGCAGTGTGTAAATAATCTATGCCAACACAAAGGTGTTTGGAGTTAATGATAATATGCAACAATTGTGACGTGTGTAGATTGCTGAGTAATTGTGGGTTGCTGCAAAAATGCAACGGCTGTTTATTTGAATGCAAATAAGTTTAAGGGCCCAATTTTAGAAGATATGCGCCCATGAGCCCGGCGTAAAAACTTCTTTTTCGTGCCGAGGCAAATATAGTCTACCGTGTTTGGGACCAAGATGCTCCTCACGGCGCGTTCCGGTGCACGGAGCTGCCGCTCCCCGACGCACCTGACAATTTGTCCGCAGAAAGTAGACTGTTCGTGGCGTAAAAACAAACGCATCCTCAATTTCGAGTCAGGGCAAGTCTGGTTTACTGTATTTGTGAATTTGGTACATGCGCTCTGCCTCGCTGGGCGTTCCACCTGATGTGGCTGCTGCGCACCGCAGCACATCTTGTAATTTGTGACAAAATTACAACAATTTATCGGACCTAAAACCATCCTTAAACTACTTCGCGTACTTAGCGTAATGGGATTTTGAGTGTATTTGATCGCTGCACAGGCAGACCCTTTCATTGAATTTAAGACTGAACTGCACAAAAAGAAAATGTATTTTTAATTGTGTGTCAAACATCTAATCTATAAAAATATTGCTGAGTCATTTCC
Source organism: Hippocampus comes (assembly GCF_001891065.2). Taxonomy (NCBI): domain Eukaryota; kingdom Metazoa; phylum Chordata; class Actinopteri; order Syngnathiformes; family Syngnathidae; genus Hippocampus; species Hippocampus comes. The sequence goes on along the minus strand of NW_017805144.1, from coordinate 663,027 downwards.
TCCTTTTGTTCTAATAATAACCTGTGATCAAGCCTGCAGTCTACACTCGTGTTTACTGTACATAGTTTTGTAACATGGGGCATAGACGATGTCTCCAGAAAAAACGAAAGATGCAGAACATGCCGAGCCCTCTTAGCCACACACAAAGAATTTGAGTAGAATGGCAGAAAATAAGGGGCACTCCCTGTTGAGAGTCAATACTTTTAGATACGACCTTGAAGCTCGAATGATGGCTGGGCAGTCGGTGGGGTGGAGAAGCCCATTAGATCAGTCTCGTTTTACCCACACTTAGCCCCCACCCTTTCCCATCCCCCACACCCTCTGTTTCTTGGGCTGTTCACAATCTACCATCATTAAGAATTAAAGACACGGCCAGCGTCCATCAAAAATACATACACTCTTTCCATGCTTGATAGAGCCTCAAAGATTGCCGAATTGGTAAAAAGCAACGGCAGAGCTTATGTGGAGTGTCTTCAAAATACATTGACCACTTTCACTTTTTATGATACAACCAAGTACCATTGCTTAATATAAGTTATCTCCCTTTTAAAACACAATATCTCATCAAGACAAAGTGAAGAAAATACCACTTTTTTCATATTTCTCCAAAACTGTCTTTACTTTATGAATGATGTAAATCACTGTTTAAAACCTTCAATGCTGCAGAATCATTTTCATACCCAGATCTATGCCTTTAATACACTGCTGTATCTGAGGCCTGCAAGAATCCTTTTGACAGTATTGCTTGGTTTGCGTTCTGACACTCAGGGTTCTATTGTCAAAGACAGCGCATCTGTAGATGGGCGCAAACGCCGCCAGATCCTTATTTTCGTGCAAACGCAAAGCTTGCTATGCATGTTTGCCAATGTGGCAGAAATGTTTCCACCAAGCTGGGCTGGTGGTGCAGCGCAGGGTTTACTCTGTTCATGAAAATTGAGCCCTCACTGTCATTTGCAGAACCTTATACAGACACGCACATATGTGTGATCGTTTTTACTTGACCATTGGCAACTGCAAAACAGGTTTAGTCACAATTCACAAAACAGGATGCAGTGGAGCTAAATTGCAAATTTCCTGGAAAAGAATGTGATACTTAAGGGCATGTCATATTTTATTTTCTAAATATTTGTGACATTTCTAAACTTCATTTTGTTTTACTTGATAATTGGTTTGTATGAGCAGAATTTTGAGGGAAATGTTTATCTATCCCAGTATATGTCTCTAACATAACTAAAAAAAATGATAGGTGTTTTTCTTCTTTCTTCTTTCTACCTACAATCTTGCTGCTGTAGACTGTAAATTTCCCCAGTGTGGGACAAATAAAGGATATCTTGTCTTAATACTTTTTATAGACGCTGTATGTACATGCGCGGCTAACCAATCTCACCTATGATTCCATCGATTCAAGCAGAGAGGTGATGCATGTGTTCTATAAAAGCAGACTTAAAACGTGCATCATCAAAAAAGAGAACATCACAAAAAGCAAATGAGAGAAGATGAGCCATGTCACTTATTCACTGTGCACTGCACAAGAGGTGAGCAGCAACATGATGATTGCTGAAAGACGGAGAATTGAAAATAGAAAGCACATGCAGACTGCGCCAGGATAAACACTCTGCGTTTTTAAGATCATGTAGACAAAGCCACATTTTTTAATTATGAGTGTTGTAAGAACAAACAACAATGATGTACAGCAAGTGCAGCAACCAGGGCTAAATTTTGTTGTTTGCGGCAAACTGTGGTTTTCTGTGGTTGAAATTTGATACGGCACGGTGTCTATTCCTGTCTCGTCTTGTTTGGCGCTCTGTTCGATTAAAATCTATACAGTGGTACTTCTACTTACGAAATGAATTGGTTCCAGAAGAAATTTCTTAACTAGAAAATTTTGTAAGTGGAGACACGTTTTCCATGTAAATGCCCTAATCCGTTCCAAGCCCTCCAAAATTCAGACATAAATGTTTTCTAAAGCATAAAAATGCAAAATATGTAACAAATACATGTTACAAAATACTTTTTTTTCTCTTCTGAGTGAGAATGACATTCATGACATGCAATTGTGTATATTACTTTTATGGTCACGTGTCATGGTGATGTATAATAGAGATCGATCATTTTACCTGTATATACATTATATATTTTCGTTAAAATTTGAGTAAAACTACTATAGAATGTTTAGAACGCCCAACAAGATGTTTTGGCATAATATCTGAGCCTAATTGGGATTGTAGCTGACAGATGCCATTGTCTTTGGTGGTACTGAGCTCAGGCTTTTAACTTGATAAAGTAAACGGGCTCGATCTGGATTCTTACTGTCCAGCGTCAACTCTAGCACAAAGTCACTGCTGCTGGGCGGGAAGTTGTGTCTCCAGCTGATGTTAGCGTAGTTACTGTTATGGTCCACCGTCAGATTCCAGATCTCTCGCTCAGCGACCACTGCATCATGGGTGTCAAAGGTAAAGGGTCAAAGGTCAGAGAAGACACAGATCCAAAACCTCACTTCTGGGGCCGGGAGGACGATTAAGTCCGATACGTGTTGGTACCTCTATGAAGGGAATGCAGTCAAGATGGACACGGATTAAATTGCCTATTCACGGCTTGAAAATTCACCCTTAATTGTAGTAAAAAAAAAAAAAAAAATTCAATTCATGAAACTAATTGCTGAGTTTGGAGAGGGCATCAGAGTGAAAAAAGATCAATCACACATTGACGGGGTGTGGCCAAAACAATCGTTCTAAGCGTTTAGATTCGCACTTAGTGTCTACATTACTATATTTCTGGCTTCATTCCAATACAATGAAGTCCTTTTATGTTTTGATTGGTATGTAGCTCTGATGTTTACTGTTTCTTAAGGTGAGAGGGGACAATTCACTTCAGACACCGTATCGTACATACAGTGGAACCTTTAAAGCCAAACACCTTTCAATACTGTTAAAGTTGTCTTTTTGTTTTACAGAATTTGACTCATGAGCTGTATTATTTCAAAAACTAAGATGATCATTTGGATGACTAATGTTAGAGGAAAAAGGCAAAAATGCCACCCTTAGGGACTTAAGAAACGCTAAAAAACAGCAAGTAATCTAATTGCTGTCGTCTGTCACAATTTTTTTAGAGCAAGTAGAGGAAAAATACGGAATCACTCACTGCTGAAGAAAACAAATATGTAAACAGCGTGTAAATTTCAGTTCTAAAACCAACACCCGCATCAAATTTAATCTGCTTATGATTAGAGTGCTCACAACTGGGAGAGCTGCTACACCAAGTGGATTGCCATGAACCTCCAACGCGAGAGTATTAGTTGAAACAAAAAATAGAATTATCCAATTTCTTAAAGATGGTAAAATATGATGGAATGTTACAAAAGATGTTGGTTGCTCCCAGGAAGCAGTGTCTGAAATCCTGACCAAGTGCAAACAAAATGATAAGGTTGTAAAAGGGAAGCATCCTGGTAGACCGAGGGAAACCTCAAGGCATCAGGATGGAAAATACAAAGCAATGTGCCTGGAAAATAGAAAAAATATATCACATAACAATTCAGGTACAAATGGGCAGAAGTGGAGTCAGCGTCTGTGACCAAACTGTAAGAAAGGAAACAGGATTTTCCTTCACGAACCAAACAAAATCGTTCCTTCACACCTAAACAGAACCAAACAAGGCTTGAGTGGGCTGAAAAAAAGCATCCATGTACTGTGGATAACTGGATGGAAGTCATATTCAGTGATGAATCACGAATCTGCATTGGGCAAAGTGGTACGCTGGAACTTTTGTTTGGTGCCGTTCCAATGAGATTTAAAAAGATGAATGACGAAAGATTTAAGATTTTTTTTTTTCCAGGATTCCATCATATTTTTTCCTCAAGTGAGTTTCTTTCCTCTACTTGCCCCCCACCCCTCACAAACAAAAATTGTGTGTGTGTGTGTGTCATTTTTCCTGAGTGGAGTGGGCGGATAGCAACCATGACGTGTGCACGCAGTTGAATAATGACTCACGATCTAATGTCACAACGACGTTGAATTCAAATCCGAGCAATTTACAAGCCTTTTTGCCTTTTATCTTCCCACACATTATGTTCAATTGTATATTAAGGTTCCACTGTATATTAAGGCCATGAAAATCACAATTGAATGTACCAAACACATCCTCATCTATATTCTTGTTGATGACCAGCACAGAAGGTGGTGTGGGAGTGGCTGCCTCAGTTGTATCGATGGCAGTAGTCGTCTCAGCTGTCGTAGACATTGTAACAGTGGTAGTCGGAGGAGGAGTGGTAGAAGATGAGGTACTAATTGTTGTAGGAGCAGCAGTAGTGGAAGGGAGAGGAGCGAGAGGAGGAGGAGTAACAGTGAAAGCTGAAGCCAAAGAGGCATCCGTAAGCTCAACTACAAGGAAGGAGTGGGGAAAGAACAAAGAGTTAAAGACTGGGCACAATGAATTTAACACACACGCACACACACACACACACACACACACACACACACACACACACACACACACACACACACACACACACACACGCACACACACACACAACAAATTTGTTCGAGGCTGGAGTGGAAACAAAAATGATTTCCCTCAAGTGACCCTAAATAATCACATCTATCGTCAGTCATTTTACGACAAGTCATGGTGGAAAATTGGGTAGCGCTACCACCTAGTGGACAAACGCCGATATTACATTCTGCTGCATATTTTAATTAGAAACATCGAAGCCCACGTACATTACGTATACTCTACATATTACAGCACAGTACACAAATCAGACACGACGTCATGACCACTTGTTTCATATACCAGGCACGAGGGCTGTATCATTAAGCCTTGACAAGCATTTGAGATGTCAAATAACAATTGTGATTGCATATTTGCGGTTGTTAAGAACTGTTCCTAATAATTTTGACCTTAATATGCAATGAGGTGAACGAAATGTGAGACACAGCAGCTGTCGTTATCACTGCATTAGGTATACTACAAAAGTTTCGTCGAGGACACACACATTGTTCAATGAAGACCTCTCTGAGGGTGTCAATTAAAAAAGAGCATTATCGTCATAAAAACAGAATATTTGATACAGCTGTTGTATATTGTATTATATTGAGCAAGTGGTCATTATGCTGTGGCTGGTCAGTGAAAACATACAACTGTTTCGTTTTGGTTATTTTTGCCTTCTAGAATGTTCCGAGAGTTTCTATCCCTGGGATTCAACTAAACATATTTTGAGTACTTATACTTCTTACACAACGTACACAAACCTTTTTTTGTGGTATAAAAATGAGAACAGGATAAATAATTTCAAAACTTGTTCCACCATTACCGTGACCCATGCGACCAGTATAACTCAATAAAATAAATAAGTAATAAAGTAAAAACACATCACTGAGATAATGTGGATGCACAAGCGGGCACACCCTTTTATCACTGGGGTGTGGCTTGTTCAGATTCAGAATTAATCAATCACATTCAAATTCCTGTCAAATGAAAATCAGCACACACCTGCCACTATTTAAAGTACCCACGATTATTCCCGAGTAAAGTTACATTGTTCTCGTTGGCTTTTCCTGACATTATTTTGCTTTCTACAGAAGACAGAAGGTTTTGTGATCACACTGACTGATATTGTGGACCGTTCGTGATTCCATCCAACTTGACAGAGGGCTCAGTTCCATCTGAAGAAAAACAGCCCCAAAGCATAATGCTGCCACCACAATGCTTTGCTGTCAGATGGTTGTTTTGGGTCTTCAGCGGTGTCATATTTCCACCAAAAATATGTTTTGGAATTGTGGCCAAATAGTTTAACCTTGTTTTCATCGGACCGTGGCACATTTCACCACATGGATTTGGGAGATTTTTAATGTGTTTTTGCTCAATGGTTTCCTTGTAAGATTAGGGCTTCATCTTGACATTGGATGAAGAAAATGTGAAATTGTTGCCACATGCTCGAAGAAAGCCATTACTTGCCAGAAATTCCTGCAGCTTCTTCAATGTTCCAGTCTGCCTCTTGCCAGCCTCCATGACCAGTTTTCTTCTTATATTTCATCAATTTTTAAGGGATGTCCAGCTTTTGATAATATTTTCTCCACTTGATAATTACTGACTTCACTATTTTTCAAAAATATTTACGACTGTAAACCATTAAACAATCAGATCCATCTCATGCTATGGAAACTCTCTGTAGATCAGGGCTTGTGCACGAAGATGTTTGTACAAAAATGTCAGGAAACTCATACTAGAACATCTGAACTTCTTTTGGGGTTAATTTGAGGCATTTTAAAAGGTGGCAGGTGTGTGCTGACTCCCACTTATGATTGAGTTGATTTTGAATGCTTCTGAACACAGCCAAATCTTTGGTGAGAAGAAGGTGTGCACACTTGTGCAACCACATGATCTCAGTTGTTATATTTGCTTCCCCTATTGAAAAGCTTTCAGAAAATTGATTTCTGTACGGTTGGGGGTGATGTAGAACCTATAATACTTTGGGCGAAAGACGAGGTAGTCCTGAATTGGTCGCCATTTCTTTAGTTTTTTTTTGTTTTGTTTTGTTTTGTTTTCATCAGTTGAGTTGTACAGGTTCCGGGTTATGGTAGAAAAAGTTTTGGAATGATTTATCTTGGTATCAATATGTGGTACCTCAAACACAAGGACATGGCATTTGAACAAGGGTGTGTCGACTTTTTATACTCACGTATAGAGTTATGGTAGTATTATGATATGTGTATACATTTATGGTCGTTATTCCATATGTTGTTCTGGCAAAGCAAGTATTCAGAGTTCTTGAGAATTGTGCTGCAGCAAAAACATTACCTCTCCCATACAAAGATTAAACACTGACACAACTACAAGTTCTATTGTTGTTGTTTTGTGGGGTTTTTTTTGTGTGTGTGGCAAGTTCAAATTGGATACCCTTGATCAAAGGTTCCAACAAGAACTATTCATCACGTTGCCTCATACTGTACCTTGACGTTCAAGTCATCTCCAGCCACCAAAGCTTCTATGACTAAGGCTTCTATGGCTTCCATCACAAATCTCTCTTTTACATGATGGGCCCAAATGCCAGCATGCTTGCATCATATTTCCCAAGCATGCTCGAAAGCAATGACGACATTGTCATGTTTGGGAGCAAATGCAAAAGCAGTAATGCAACCAGTTCAATCAAATGTCCCATGTCTGACTGAACCAGTGAATAGACATGATGGATAACGGCGGAAGAGCCAAAATGATCAAGCAAGTGAGTAAGTGAGCTCGACAGTCGTGTGTGCTGTCCACCATGGACACCATGTTTCCTTCCATTCCAAGCACAATCAGAGCAACATGCCTGTGGTAAGCTGCATTTCGTGACAAACCGTGTAAAAATAGATGTCGCGACAGAAGTCGAACTGGCAGCAGTTGGCAAAATGTAGGAATACTGCAAGATTGTACAGTACCATCAGGGATCAGTTCCGAAGAAATCTCAAAGTCCAAGGTCAACATACGGTAACTACGGATGGGGTCAATCAAGACTCAGGAGTTGTTCAGGGTGAAAAGGGAATCAGGTACACAGATGAAAACTAACCAATTATACACCACATTATTGTGTGAAATATGCAATGTGATTTATTTTTGCGCCGTATCTATTATCCAATCGAAATATGACCAATATTTATGGTCTTATTCAATCCCTGATGGCAAATAACCACAGCTTTGGACAAAGCAAAACGAGCAATCAGAAGGCAGGCCTGCTGATAGACATTGGAGAAAAGAAAAAAAAAAAGCATAAACAGCAGCACAGTCCATGTCTAGTGTTAATTATTGCATTAAAATTGTCCCCAGGTGCAATGTAATTGACGGTGGCTTATTTTCATACAAACATTTCATGAATGATGTCTAATATAATCGAGACAAAGGGAATAACTAGACTGTAGTTCTCTACACAAAAGTGTTCTTTTTTTCCAATTCAACTTTTTTTTATAGCTTATGTATTTGTAATACTATGTAAGCATTTCAAAGATTAGATTAAACTAGATTTAAGTAATGGCAATTTGGTATCCCTTACTCAGATTTGCATCATATTCATCCAAGCCTTTGCTGTCAATTTAACTTGCTGGGAAATCTGACCTTGGTTCTAAGTTGTATTTTACATGTCGTTTTATTTCATTCTGGAAACAGGATACTTGCATGAAAATTGATGCGGCAGTAACTGGCGCTGAACACGGGTGGTTGTTTTTTTTTTTTGACATTTTACTTGAACTGCAAGCACTGAACCGCTTCTGAAAAAAAAAATGGGACTGCACTGCTGCTATGTGCTCAGATGAAAAGATATAAAGTGAAACATGGAGGATGGATTTGGGAACAGGCAGAGATGTGCTTCATTCTCAATTACCTAGACCTGTCGCATCAGTAAAGTTTTCTGCCAACACAGAGAACAGAAGAGACAATGAAGAGGGGACGTGTTGGACAGAAGATGGCGACAAGAATTATAATATTGATCTGAAGATAAAACAAATATCCTCACATATTAACAGTCCCCCTTTTGTACTGTAGCTTGGCTGGGTTTGTTCCACACTAGTCCCATTTGTTGGAACTACTAACACAGTGGTTCTTAAGTTATGTTTGGATTTTTGGACCAGAGTCTCTGGTTTCTTGGATGATCAGCATAGGCCATATTTTCTTTCACAGCTTTGAAGTAGAAATGAATCAGAACAGCGATCACTTTTTCAGGTGCCAACTGCTTCTGTTACCAAATAATGAATAAGACTCATTCAAAGTAAGATAGAGTGACATTAAATATTTTCTTGTAAATTGTAAACAGTTTAATATTGCCAGTCAGCATGAATCAGTGTAACAGTTTGTCAGAAACAGGTTGCAAGAATACAGCGGAACCCCACATACTCACGGTTCGGCTCCGCATATTCACCCATCAGCATTTTTTCAGGTTTAATTTTTTTTTCTTTTTTTGTGGGTGGAGTCGAAGCCAACCCCCATTTTTCGTGGAAATTGTTTATTGGGTTATGCCGATGTTGTCAAGAGAAAGTCGTACGTAGTGGGGTCTCCCAGCTGAGAAGTTTCTTCTCAAACACTATTTACAAGTCTTGAAGAGAGCGTTATGTGACGGTATAAAGGTGAAGTCTGTTCTTGACAGTACAATGAGTGGTTTGAAGGTCAAAACGAATGCTACACCGGGTTGTCCAATCACTTGGACAAGCACAGCGACTTAGCAAACTAGCTAAAATGGCTGCTAATGGCTCCAACCTTGACTACTCTCCGGCTTCCTGGATGCTCTATCCATGAGCCTACTTGTTGTGGAAGTGGATAAACGATGTCTTACGCTTAGGGAGGACATGTCAGTGTTAATCCAAGATTCGATTAAACCTTTACAAGCATCGTTGGATGTATTCCCTGGATGGGGAGTAGCTTTAATGGCCATCTCACGGCGACGGAAACTTTGGCCAGGGAGACAAAAGTGGAGTGACTTGAAGCTCAATAAATTGCGACAAGACCAACTTGAGGACTTTGCGAATAGATCTCGTAGGGTCAACTGGGAAAAAATAATATTCCCAAGGGTGGTGAAAAAGGCTGAGACCCAACGGAGTTTATAGCTTATACAAAACCTCAGCCCTGAGGTGCTCTCCAATCCACTGGAGCTCAGAGAGCACTCGGTACTGGGAGGAAGGCCTAAGCCTTTCGTGGTCTATTTTCATCATTTCCAAGTGAGAAGAAAGTGCTTGACTGGACCCCGCAACATGAACTGAAATTGAAATTTAGTGATGTTGCAAGGAGGTGGGCTCCTTTTAACAGGGTCAAAAAAACCTCTCAACCAAAAATGATTTTTTTTTTCTCCCGCCTGGAAGATTTGCACAGGACCGAAATCCTCATCTGCGAGACCCCCAAAGAGCTGCAGGCGTTCTAAGAGGAGCAAATGATGGCCACAAATTAAGCTGCAGTTTGATACTCGAGCTGCTTGATGTATGATGTTTTGTTTTATTCTGTTTGCTTGTTTTCTTTAGAGGAGATGGCCAGCCACAGTGGCTGTCTCCTACCTCATGAGCTGACTGGACCCCGCAACATGAACTGAAATTGAAATTTGGTGATGTTGCAAGGAGGTGGGCTCCTTTGAACAGGGTCAAAAAAACCTCTCAACCAAAAAGGATTTATTTTTTCTGCCCGCCTGGAAGATTTGCACAGGACCGAAATCCTCATCTGTGAGACCCCCAAAGAGCTGCAGGCGTTCTAAGAGGAGCAAATGATGGCCACAAATTAAGCTGCAGTTTGATACTCGAGCTGCTTGATGTATGATGTTTTGTTTTATTCTGTTTGCTTGTTTTCTTTAGAGGAGATGGCCAGCCACAGTGGCTGTCTCCTACCTCATGAGCTAACCCTTACCATATGGACTATCCTAATTATAAGATACCAGGGCTACAGAATGGCATCTTATTAAAACAATACAATTTACTGTGTTATAAAGATCCATTAAATTAATATTTAACACAATGAAGTTGCATGGCCCTTTCGAAAAATTAATTGGCCACCTCTGACTAGCAGTACGGCACCCTGTGATTAACTATCAACTTAGCACACATCTCTCGGGCAGCGCTCCAGTGCCTAATCTTTTTTCTGCACTACGGACCGCAAGGACATTATGACGGTCCGTTGGGAGTCGTGGTACAGCGATACAGTTTTGCTGTGGACTCTCCTCCAACACATTAGGCCTGTCTATTACGGCGAATGTAGTTGTTAGCGCCCGAGCGAGCCTAGTAAAGTCAGCCGCCATGACAATGGTTGTTCATATGCTCCACAATGCTGCGCAAGGGTCATCTTCAAAATAAAAACGCACAGGTTGTACTCTGCAAGACATGGGTGTCTTGAACGTTTACATTTTTAACATTGTCAAGAGCATTACAGGATTACTAGCATTTCATGGCTCAGACCAGCGCATTGTACTTCACAATATTTTCATGAAGTTGTATCGTGTTTTCCTTATATAGCTGACTACTCCCCCAATGTAGATTATTATATTTTATTCATATTGCATTTATCCAAAGTCAAAATTATATTTGAATGTTCTGAAAAGATCAGAATCAATCAGTATTGATTTGATGCCACAGAACATCAAGATTAGCAAATTTGCCATTGGCGCCCTGTGCTCTTCACGGATGAGAGCAGGTTCATGCTCAGCATATGTGACTGACGTGATAGAGATTCTGTGGAGAACACTACGCTGCCTGCAACATCTTCCAGATTGACCAGTTTGGCGGTAGGTCAGTAATAATTAAGCTGCAGTTTGATACTCGAGCTGCTTGATGGATGATGTTTTGGTTTATTTTGTTTGCTTTGTTTTCTTGAGAGGAGATGGCCAGCCACAGTGGCCGTCTCCTACCTCGTGAGCTAACCCTTACCATATGGACTATCCTAATTATAACATACCAGGGCTACAGAATGGCATCTTATTAATATAATTTACTGTGTTATAAAGATCCATTAAATTAATATTTAACACAATGAAGTTGCATGGCCCTTTCGAAAAATTAATTGGCCACCTCTGACTAGCAGTACGGCACCCTGTGATTAGGTACACAGGTCTCCATGTGCTAGCCAGAGGTACTTTGGCTAGTATACCTGTACATGACTCTCTCTCTCTCTCTCTCTCTCTCTCTCTCTCTCTCTCTCTCTCTCTCTCTCTCTTTCTCTCTCTCTCTTTGTCTGTTCTGTATATTCGGGGTGTGCATCTCTCCACAAAACACGATTCGACACGGTTTTTGATATGTGAGGTGCGACATGATTCAAATGCGGTTCTATTTGAAAGAGGAACGATTCGGTTCAACTCAGTGGGATTATGATTTGACATGATATGGCTCAGTTTGCCAGCGTATGACGCAATAACTTTTTTGTTGTCATTTGACATAGATTTGAATGAACGAAGTAAATAAAAGACGCGTCGTTACGTGTGTTGATATATTTCAAAGTGGAATCGGCTCGATGCACTTGCATCTTAAATCAAAAAATTATTTTACGGTTCTTCTTCAATGCATTTTATAATGGCTGTCACATTTTTGCTATTTTATGCACATTTTTGTTATTTTATTCGCGGGTCAGCCCAGACCCTCTCCCCTGTGAATTAAGGGGGTCCACTGTATACCGGGGGGCCGTTTCTTGGGTTTTCGCATCAACACAGCATAAGAGGTATTTCAGTGTCCATAATACTGGTCGATGGTTTGGAATGTACCAAAGTCTGCACAGATGACTTGATTTTTTTAGGGAAATAGACGCCAAAACATGATGAAAGCCAGGAGAACAGCTTAAAGAAAATATTAAATTATTTTAGACTGAATAGAGAAAAGTGCCTTGTTGGGATCACCCTAACGACCACGTGAAGTGGTGGAACCTGATCAGTCAAAAGTGCAAGTTTATTGGACATTTCTGTCCCTACCGATATGCAAGCAATGGTTTGGGGTAATCAACTCCTTTGATGGATACATTCCCAAGCTTACCTCTGAGATAACATAACCCCAGAGTGTTTGGGTGCATTCTCCACTGATACATCATAAGTCAGAGACAGGGAAACGCTACGCCCACATAGAAAATGAGACTGGCCTTTGTGTTTGGCCGTGGGTTTCATTGTTTGGATTGCCCACTATTCGGCAGAGACTGCCCACAAACTACTTCTATAAAATTACAGGGAGTGCCCCATCATACTACGTGTGTGCAGATACGAAGGGAGGATGGTAATTGTCATCCCAAACTCAATGCTTTAGCGTATCAATGAGAGACATCTCGGCATGGAAAAATGTAAAAGGAGACCAAGAGAATGTCGTTTAAAAAGGGCAGAAACACCAGGGTGAGTGTTTCCTGCTTTCTTGGGTCTGTCCACCAGTGCTTCTGATTGAATCACTTTTACGGCCATGAGTTTTGGGCTGAACTTGATTTTGCCACATACTTTCCAGTTCATTTAAAAAGAAAGAAACTTTGCCACAGGAAGTGAGAAACCAATTCAAATGATCAGATCATAAGCAAGCTCTGCGGAAGCCTGACATTGAACCTGTTCATTTGAATCAGGTGTGTTGCAACAGGGAGACTTGGAAAACATGCAGGACAGCGGCCCTCCAGGACCTGAGTTTGAGACCCCTGGTCTAGAGTGTGTCGGATAAGACCAGGTGTTATGTCTTTGATTTAGTTGTTAGCCAACCAGACCACAGAGAAACACTCACCTTCATTGGCAAAGAAAGGAGATTCCTCAAGAATGACCTCCCCTGCTCCCACCGCGGTGAGCGCTGACAGGTAGAAATTGTAGCGGGTTGATCGATCCGGAAGACGGAGTGTGAACTCGGTTACATTTGGAAGGAAAGTCTCGAGATGAGGTCGACCCTCTCTCGATCCATTGGCTGAACACACACACACACACACACACACACACACACACACACACACACACACACACACACACACATCAGTGAGTGAAAGATACAAATACACACATGGACAAAACTGTCGTTAGCCCTCGGTTGATGGACAAAAAAATTATAAAAGAAAGAAAAAAGATCATAATGATGTTAACTTCTGAAAATTAACCAGTGAAATTGCTTTTGGATCGTGTTTCAAACGTAATTATTTTTAAAAGAAACTCATGAAACAAGCCTGGACAAAAATGATGGGACCTGTAGCCTAATATTTTGTTGCACAACCTTTTTGAGGCAATGACTCCGTGAGTCTTTATGAGCAAACTGCTCCAATTAAGACAGGGTACTTTCTCCGGACTGCATGTTTCAGCTCAATCCACAGCTATTCAATAGGATTAAAAATCAAGGCTCATAAAAGACTACTTCAGAATATTTTTGTTCTTCGTCATTACTGGGTGGTTTTAGCTGTATTTTGGGCCATTATCCTTTTGTACGACCCTTGATCTGCAATTCAGACCAAGCTTTTTGACAGTGAGCCGCACATTACTTTCTAGACTTGATAGTCTTGAGATTTCATTGTATCCTGCACAAATTCAAGACACCCTGTGCTCGCTCAATCCACCAACGCCACTCCAGAACATAACAGAGGCCCCTCCATGTCCAATGATTTCTTTCCAACAGTGGTGTCTTGCTTGGTCATCTCTCGTGAAGTACATGTTAGCTCCCACGACAACGGATGGTTTAATCTGATACTGATGTACCTTGACCTTGGAGTTGACCTTTAATTTCTTCGGAGGTTGTTCTGGGCTGTTTTGTTGCCATTTGTGTTGTCCGTCTCTACAATTCATCATTAATTTTCCTCCTGCGGGCGGAGGTTGGCTTCATTCCTTTCCATCCATCCATTATCCGAACTGTATATGGTCAAGAGGGTTGCGGGTGTGCTGGGAAGTAGGCGTGGTACACCCTGAACTGGTTGACAGCCAATCACAGGGCTGCATTCCTATGAATCTTACATTTCAACTACAGTCACAGGAACATCAAGCTGTTTGGAAAATGGTCTTATATAATGGCCTTAATCATTAACATGTTTGTCTATAATTTTCTTCCTAATCTCATGAGACAACTCTCTGTTAGGTTCCTCTGGTCATGTTTAATGTGTTTACAAATTATGTCACCTAAAAGCACAATGACTCACCTTTTAAATAGGCCAACTGATTCCTTACAAGTTTAAGACATCTGTGATGCCAATAAGAGAACACACTTTGGTTGAACATCTCCCTACGGTCAAATTATTTTCAATCTTTTCTAGTGGTGCCATCATTTTTGTGTAGGCCTGTTTCATGAGTAGGGATGGAAATTTATAAGATTTTTAATGATTCTGATTCCATTATTGATTCAATCGAACAATTCACGTCTTTATTTATTGATTCTTTTATTTTAACAGCGACCCGCCAGGCTTCTTGTTTTATCTTTCCCATGTTGGCTATTGCTGTCTTCTTTATGTTCCTCTGAACGAGATGTGACTGGGAGGTAAATTCGTTGCATACTTGGCCAATAAATCTGATTCTGTTTTTGAATACTATTTTTGGAAAAAAGATGAAACAAGAGGGTTCACATCCACTTTGTTTCATGTCTTGATCAGTAAAAATGACCTTTGTAGCCCAAGAGTGTGGTCTGAAGAGGTCTACATCCTAGGACTCCTTGATGATGTATGTACCAAGAAAAAAGAGATTTGTCTTGAAAATAAGGATGTGTGTGTGTGTGTGTGTGTGTGTGTGTGTGTGTGTGTGTGTGTGTGTGTGTGTGTGCACGAGCGCGCGAAAGAGAGAGAGAGAGAGAGAGAGAGAGAGAGAGAGAGAGAGAGAGAGACAGAGAGAGAGAGAGAGAGAGAGAGAGTCATGTCTGTCTGTTTTTGTTTCAGCTCCAGCTGGAGTGAAGGGCGTTTCCATCCACTGATGAGCAAAATTTAGGTATGAAAAGTAAAATACTAAACCTGCTTGGTATTTGAGCTGGTATCCAATCAGAAGGCCATTTGGCTCCAGAGGTTTGCCCCATTCCAGGTGAATGGAATCAAAACCTCTTCGCTTGATCCTGAAAAAACTGGGAGCATCAGGCACTGCACATTCACAAACACACACAGAAAAAAAGGATATTGAAAATGTTACAAAACTCCAGTAGTTACCGACACAACTGAAATAAAGATGCCACATTTAGAGTATATGCTAAAATGAATGTCAGCAATGAAATTCATTCAAGATTTAAAAATTAAAGACAGCCCAGTCGACGGGATACACCCTGAATTGGTTGCCAGCCAAGAACAGATTTACATATTTGCAACAAAAAAAAAAAAAAAAAGAAAGAAAAAAAATCCTGATCAAATGCTTTGAGTTAAACCACTTCATGTGGTGAGAAGACATTTTATTAGGTACAGTATATAAATTCATTACCTCCTTCCTTTGTGCTGAATTCAACAGAGTTGCTTGGTGGACCCTCATAATGATTGTTTGCTACAACCATATACATCTTGTAGCGCGAAAAGGGCACAAGGTCACTGAGGATGGCAGACGGCTGGGCCATGGTTGTGTAAAAACCTTTGGTCTTGTTCTCCTTACTAAACACCAGACCAGGGACATGACTGGCCTTACGCCAGTAGTACAGCTGGAAGGGACACAATGCAGAGAAAGGGGGAAAGTAAAAGGTTTGGGATTGCAAAGGAGAAAGAAATAATGAATAAGAACGCTCTGCGCTCACTGAATTGGCGGCAGTCTTACTCTGTACTCCTTGAATTCTCCCCGGACTGAATCCTGGTTCACAGGCTTCCAGTGGATGTTGCCTTTGGTACTGTCCACCTTTAAAATGTGCAAGTCTGTCGGAGCGCTGGTGGGTTCTGAAGACAAAAAGGTGACGCAGAGATTGAAAGACCAAAAAATGTTTTTTTAAAAATTAACAATAGATGAACATACTGGAAAGAACCCATGTCGAACTCAAGGCCCGGGGTACAGATACGGCCCGCCACATCATTTTATGTGGCCCTCGAAAGCAAATCATGTGTATCAACTTGCAGGATCCTTGGTAAATAACATTGAGATTTTGCAATACCTGTAGTTTCTTACCCTGTATACACTCACTTGAACAATAATTTATCACGCTATTATAGTTGATTTGACTGATTTCAAAACTGGTAAAGCACCAATCTGTTGTGTACAAGTAATAATGCCCTAAGAAGTTTAAACATTTATTTGGTTTCACTGCCATAAAGGCCCTCAGAGAGAAGACGTAACTCCAAAAAGCCCCGCGACAAAAATGAATTTGACACCCATGCTGTAAAGTGATGCATTTTTATTATTATTATTATTATTAATCTTGTAGTCATAACCTTGTGGTTAAGTTACTCCTGGCTTGAATATATAAAACGTAATATTGAAACACCAATGTTCTTCTTAAATACATACACATGAAATTACAACAAATGGAAGAAGAATATACATATATTTCATAAGTTTTCCTGCGTACGGACTTCTGTCAAATGAAAATTTCCTCACCCGTAATAAAAACCTATGCATTAAAATTTGGACTACAATATTACATTAGCGATCGATTCATAACAACGGAAGTTCCGGAACCCGGAACCCATACGGAAGCCTGCAGTAGGGCAAACTCAAGCAAGTCCTGCTCGATACTGTGGAATAACTGTGTCCGCACCGCTATTTACTCTCATTGGATCCAAAGCGGTAACCTGTAAGTGACTCTATTGGCATGGGTTTTACTGGAATCGCAAACGATTTTCTATTCCATTCATTTACATTCACGTCCTGTAGATTGTGGCATCCAAATGAAGAGGAATGGTAATGACCGTAGAAGAAAGAGTGGAATGCATCCGATTAGCTGCTCAGAGTAAATTACTTGCGGCTCGACGAACAGTCGAGTAAACGAACGCTTCCTGGAATGTTTTACCTGTTATTGTGCTAAAAAACTTCCGCTAACTAGACTGCTAATTAAAGAGAAAGCAAGTTCCATAGTGCTAACGATGGTCATCGAGGACTTCGAAGCATCCCGTGGCTGGCTTCAAAAGTTCGTTGCACGACATCAGCTGAGCAACGCTGGTCTTGTGTGGTGATCGAGGGGAGGTAAAGTTAGAGACAGTTAGTGAGTGGAATGATAAGCCACCACGTCTGTTACTAGTCTCATTTTGTAGCAAATAGTCCTGATTTTGTGACGTGTCTTGTTAAACTGTATTTTGTTCACATACCTGTACTGTATGATGCAGTTTTTGTGCTCTACACAGTTTTTGGACCATATGTTTTTGCATTTTATTGCTTGTGTTGTTACACATGTATTTAGTTAACATACGTGCATGATCATAAAGAACATGTACCATAGTCGTTTGCCACATAAGGAAACTCTGTTATCAGGAAAGATTGGTCAACGCAAATCTTATTCCTTACTTGAGAATGCGAACCCGTATAAAATAAAACATGGAGTCTACAAAATGGCTTAAAACCACCTAAACCGAATGTAGCAAAATATTGCTCAGATTTTGGATGAAGTGTGCATCAACTTACTGTCTTCTCCTGAGTATCCAATTACCAGATTAGACTCTGGTCCTGCTCCAAGCTCATTTCTGGCCTGGATTTTGATCTCATAGGGTACATAGGTTTCTGTGTTGTGGACAACATGTTTGGTTCCTGTTGTAGTCACATTGTTCCACTCCCCATCAGAATCTTTTCGTCTCCACCACACACTGTAGTGCAAATTAGGGCCGTTTTTCTCCAGATCAAGCAGTGGCTGAAGAAATAAATATGAATGGAAAATAGATGCTTATTTGTACATATTTGCAAGATACCATTATTAATAAACATTGTTGGGTTCCCTAATTGAAAAACTTAGTGAGCTAAAGTAAGTTAATCAAAATAACATTTACTACGCTGAAGCTGTCTGAACTGTCTCAACTCTCACTTCCTTGTTTTCAACCAATCAAATAAATTGTAGCTGGTGTGTAAACATCCACCGCTGTTTCCTCACGTGGGTCGCGGGCGTGTTGGAGCCTATCCTGGCTGACTTCGGGCAGTAGGCGCAGTACACCCTGAAGTGATTGCTAGCCAATCGCAGGGCACAGATAGACAAACAAACATTCACACCTAGGGACAATTTGGAGCATTCAATCAACCTACAGTACATGTTTTTGGAATGTGGGAGGAAACCGGAATACCCGGAAAAAAAACATGCAGGAACATGCAAATTCCACACAGGAAGGTCGGAGCCCCGATTCGAACCCTCGACTTCTGCACTGTGAGGCGAATGTGCTAACCAGTCGTCCACCATGCCGCATTGCAAAACTACTAAAACAGTATTTAATGTTGAAAACCGCAATGTTATCACCACAGAAAAACAGTTAAATTAGCAATACTGCTTCTTACAACATCGCTATTGCCCAACCCTATAAATAAGATATTACCGTATTTTCCGCACTTTAAGGCTTTTCAGAGTGTAAGGCACACCTTCAATGAATGGCCTATTTTAAAACTTTTTTTCATAAATAGGGTGCACCGCATTGTAAGGCACATTGAGTAGAAGCTATAATCGTGTCTGCAGTTGAGTTATACATCCACTAGATGCTAAAGGGAATACAATACAATACAGTACAGCTTTATTTAAATTGAACTTTCACAACCACTGCAGCTATAGCACAGCGCTTTACAGAACATTTAAAATACTATGTCCAAGAAATCAAAATATTGATCCATATAGAAGACGCGTCAGATTATAAAGCGCACTGTCGGCTTTTGAGAAAATTGAATACTTTTAGGTGCGCCTTATAGTGCAGAAAATACTGTACTTAAAAATTATTTGGGGGCAAGAGGTAACAGTAAAAGGGATGTGATTACATGATTTAGTATATAGCACGCTTGGATATGGTACACAAGTGCCCAATTCATTTAAACGCTCACACAATATGCTGTTACTGCCTATGATGCACATAACTTACCTCCCAAGTGATTTCCATGTTGTCTTTCTCTGAGCCCCAGCCTCGGAGGCCTCTGGGTATGACATCAGGAGCTTTATGTGAAATATAACAGAATGTCCTTATCAAGCGAATACATAGATAATATTTAGAACAGGTAGAGGTGATTTGTGATCTTTCACAGCCTGTTGACCTCTGGGTAAATATACAGTACCGGTAATGTTTTAGCTTGCTGTTATTTTTTTAAGACTCATTTTCCATCGACCGAAAACCAAGCAGGATGCTACTCACCAGCGCTACTGGTTTGATATTTTGGTGAGGGGACGCTCGCTGCACTCTGGCCCACTGCATTGATGGCGATAACTCTGAACTGGTAGTTGACAAAGGGAGCGAGCTGCAGAATGACGGAGTTGAGGTCCCCAGGATAGGTGGCCAGATCCTGCCATCTACCTGGCTCCCAACGGTCTTCCTCAAACTGGACCAAAAACTCTGCAAAGGTGTGCAAAACAAAATCAGAAAAATACAAGGAATAGATCTCATCTCTGCTCTGAACCTAAGTTACTCTATCAGTGATGGTCCGTTCATTCTTCATTACAGCGGCTAAGTGTGTAACTGTGCCTGCCAGAGCTACTGATTTTTTACATTTGCTGTTTTGTTTGTTCATTTGCTGGATTACGCAAAAACGTCACAAGATATTTCCATCTCACATTGAGGTAGGGTATCTGAAAAACAACTTATATTGGTCAATCAAAATAAAGTGGAGTCAAGTCGTGCACAACAAATCCAGCGAAAGAAACTGCAAATATAAGTTCGTTATGAAACTTTCTTGGAAGTAAGCCTGTTGTTTTTAGCTCACTGTACAAAATTTAACCAGTTTTGTTATTTTAGAAATAGTATTTCCTGCCTCTTAAAGTGTCCTGTTGTTGGTAAGGACCTGTTTTAGTCCACTCCTCTTAGAGAGAAATGCTACATTACACTATTTTGCTGATGGTGTGTGCGTGCGTGCGTGCGTGCGTGCGTGCGTGCGTGTGTGTGTGTGTGTGTGTGTGTGTGTGTGTGTGTGTGTGTGTGTGTGTGTGTGTGTC